>NC_056736.1:764774696-764852196 GCF_019279795.1 Protopterus annectens
CACACACACACACACACACACACACACACACACACACACACACACACACACACACACACACACACACACATGCACACATACACGCACACATGCACACACACATGCACACACACTTATCTCTTTAAAACAACTAGGAAACTTGTGAAAATGTATAGAAAGAGGCATTTCTAAAAGAAAACATGAGGCTACTACCACTGCTTGGGAATCATTTGGTAAGACCCGCTATGGAATATAGTGGACAGTTCTGGAGACCTCCTTAGTGGGATGTGGAGACCTCCTCAATGTAAAATTCCCAGAAGTTCAGGGGCATCAGTGATGGAGAACAGTGAGCATTTGAAGCCTTATAAAGGGAGATTAATGGATGCTGACATGCATAGTTTCAAGGTAAAGAGAAAGATAGGGTCATGGCAGAAATGTTTTAAGTATTTTGTAGGAATTTATTAAGTCCAAGTGGATAACATACTTCAAGAATGGAGACATATCTAAAGAAGATCAGGCATTGTTGGCATATAAACTAGATTACTCAATGAAGCTTAGTGCAAATACCATTTCTTAGATGTGCAGTGGATAAATGGATACTATATGTGATGGTGCACAAACACTAACAAAAAAAGCCAATTACTCATCCAGGAATGCAGTAGGGAGGCAAATCCTGACAAGAACTGGGCGTGACTAATGGAATATATTATCAAATAAACAGGGTTTAGCAGCAGCCAGATCATATGTGCTATTCGGTCATTATTTAAAAAACTTGTAGGAGTAGTCTATAATACAATGTTTAACATTAATGAAACTGCAGTGAATATGATGTCATGTAGAATGATTGCTATGAGTTAAGGTGTCAAGGCAGCAGTCAGGGTTTCCAAGACTAACAAAATAATTATATGTTTAATGTCGGTGTGGTACACACAATGGTTCTTTACAACATAGGAGGTAGTGTTTGCAGCTGTTGAGACTACATACGGATAAAAAGTTAATTCAAGGATCATACATAAAGTACACTATTCCTGATTAACAGCTCTGCTGCTCGGGGAACAGCAGAATTAACATAATTTTTTAACTTTGTTTAACTAGTAGCAACTAATCATGTATTATTTATTCATTCATTCTTTCAGTTATTTATTCATTAACTTATTTATTTGTTTGTTAACTGGGGTACAGCACTGATCCAAACAGAATGTTTGTAGGTTCACATTCAGAGAAATATGAATATGGTGTAATGTTTGCGATGCTGTACCTGTATGATCCCTGTATTGAAGTAAATCAGATCTCTCCATGTTATTCACCTGATGTACAAATAAAACTGGGTGGCATAATATATTGAATAGCAAAGAGAAAAAGTGGATCATAAAGCTTGGGGGTTTGTTTCCCCGTGGACTAAATGAATATTTACGAGTATTCAACCAATGGGTAATGTCTTTATATTATCTAAACAGCATGTGTTTTTTGAATTGAATTTATACACTGAGGAAGGCTGTGTTGTTGTTCCAGCCGAAACCATTTTTTTTTTTGCTGTATGTATCTTTGAATACAACCATTTCAGTCACTTTTGCTGGCTCTTGTTTTTTTGTATGTATTCAGTATTGTGAGCCCTGCAATTGCTCTCGCGCAGGGGGACTTTGATTATTGTGTATAAATATAACCATAATATAAATAAAGCCACCATACACTACATTAATGCACTGGATAAAAATCTGTTTTGTTGATGTTACGTTTAGGTGAATATCACACATGAATACCATTTGGTACATTGTCCCTTTAATTAGCCCAAAAACTTTATAATACAATAGTGTAAGCCTTTTTAGAATTCTCCTTTGTATATTTGTGTGTATAAACTTTATGTAAGAAAAGCTGACATACACTGCACTAAATCTGAATCACATACGAATATCATTTGTAACATTACCCCTTTAATTATATCACATATGAATATCATTTATGACGTTACTCCTTTAATTATATCACATATGAATATCATTTGTAACATTACCCCTTTAATTAAATCACATATGAATAGCATTTGTAATGTTACCCCTTTAATTATATCACATATGAATATCATTTGTAACATTACCCCTTTAATTATATCACATATGAATAGCATTTGTAATATTACACCTTTAATTATATCACATGTGAATATCATTTGTAATATTACCCCTTTAATTATATCACATATGAATATGATTTGTATGGTTACTCCTTTAATTATATCACATATGAATAGCATTTGTAACATTACCCCTTTAATTATATCACGTATCAATATCATTTGTAACTTTACCCCTTTAATTGTATCACATATGAATATCATTTGTAATGTTAGCCCTTTAATTATTTAAAAAACGTCAGAGCAGTATGGTGTAGTACTTTTGAAAATACCGCATCCTGAGTCTGCAGCGTTCATAATTCTCCATGCAGGAATATCATAGGGTTAGGGTCAGCCTTGAACTGCCTCACTGTTCAGTCACAGCTGTCTTAACAGAGCGGCATAGCAAGGTAATCAGTAATGTGTTAATTTCCATCTGAATTCCATTTATTTTTGTGTTCTACCTGAATGCTTAGTAAAACCATATAAAAGCTATCATTCTGTGATTTATCGCTTATGGTAAATTGATCCCCACAGGAATTATAATAACATTTGGAAGGTCAGAACTCTTCACAGGCCAGACTTTCAGTACTTCACTTCAAAGGACTTACTATTTTACACCACAGGAACTTGGGTAATGGCACTAAATAAATAAGTTTATCAGTTTGCTTGCTGGTTCAGCAGAAGAGAGCAGTGAAATGTAATAGCATAAGAGCATTGAGGTCATAACAAACTGTGAAAACCTTACTGCATCAGAGACAAACTGCACAATGTTATCTTCATCCACTCAGCTTACCCAAGAAGTTGTATGAATCCAGGGATGCTTAGTTTTAATCTCTTTGGATATAATATGATGCATTTTGCTGTCTTTTAGATACTCAACAAATACGAGCTTCTCAGATGCAAACAAATGGTTCCTTTTCTCTGTAAGCTTGAATAGTTTGCGTCTGTGTTTTTCTGTGTGTGTGTACATGTGTCTGCCTGTGCATGTGCATGCCATATGTATCTGTGTGAAACAGAAAGAGAGAGAGAGAAAAAATCATTCACCTTTTTACTGATACGTCAAAAAATTATGCCTGTTTTACACGATACCTTATCCAGTAACCACTAAAACCAATATTTGTTATTATACTGCTGAGGTGTGATTAATTTCAGTTGCCCCTTTTTCATATCTTTATATTTGCACCATTTATAAGGTGGCACAGTGGTACAGCAGATAGCTTTGTTGCCTCACAGGCAAGAGGTTCCTTGGTTCAGTTCTCAGCTCGGGTGCTTTCTGTGTTGGGTCTGCATGTCCTCCATGTGTTCAAGTGGGTTTCCTCCAGGTGTTCCAGTTTCCGCCCATAGTCTAAAGACAAAGCAGTAGGTGGATTAGGCACTCTAAATTAGCCAAAGGTGTGACTGTGGTGTGGAAGAACTACCGTGGCAGTGCTAGCCATTTGGCAGTGTAAAACCTTGGCTCCAGATGATAGTCACTGTTGAAGTGACACCTCAAACCCATGTGGGAAAAAAGGGTTGTGGATGGATAGATTTGCACCATATAACAATGCACAGACAAAAAAAATCAAGAAAAAGCTAAAATAATTTCAAGAAAAAACAATTTATTTAATAATATTTCCTGTAGCATGACACTTTTCAAAAAAACTAAATCTTATTAGCTGGCAGGTCATTAGAAAGTGCTTTAATAGTAGTTAGCAGGTCTCCAGGACCAGATATATTAAAACCCCAAAAGCAGCAGTCCTCCTTTTCCATTACAGCAAAGCAGTGACTGCATCTCAAAATTGTGAAATTTAATATATCTTGTAATAAATAGGAAGAACTTTTTAAGAATGAAATTATCATATAAAATAACATATTATGTCCTTCATGAAGATACATTCAACTGCTGTCATCACACACACACGCACACACACACACACACACACACACACACACACACACACACACACACTCTGCATTGCTGTATTAGTTAAGTTTCATATTAAAAATGTAAGATATGACAAAGCCTGAGGTTCATTTTGGCTTTTCTGCCATGACTGATACCCAAATCTAAAAACTGTGACTATAGAGCAACTCCATGTAAATGACCCCTATAAACCATCACACTCCCATATCTCATAATCAGATGTTAACTTCTGTTCTTTAAATCATATTCTTTGAAAATTACCTATAGTCCCTATGCCACTTATATGAATATATTAGATAGTAATTTATATATTTATTTAATTGTCAAATACCTAATGAGGATGACTTGTGGAGAAAATGTTTTCTAAAACTTGCACAATAGACTAACAAATCAGATTACTTGAAGGCATGTCTAGTAATGTAATAGCATATTTATTTATTTTTTCCTTGACTGGGTTAGTGCCACATGATATATGACCTATTTTCAGGGAAGACCAGAGGTGGTATTCATAATGGGTAGGGACATCAGTTTTATTTATTGATTTATTTATCCTTTGTTTTCTGACTTAATCCTATTAGGCTAGTGGCTTCTTTTCAGGAGAGACACAAGGTGGTAGTTATATAAGTAGGGAAAATTTGTCCAGGTCATTAAAGAACTTTCCCTATCACCACTGTTGCAAGTGAAACCCTTTTTGGAGGATGTTTCTGTTTCAGGCACAGAGGTAGCCCAGAGATACAAGGGAACAGAAGGAGAGGATGGAGTAGTGAAAGAAATGAAGGAGAAACCAAATATTAAGACAGGAGAATATCTGCAGGATTCTGAGGAAATGTTTCAAAGGAACCTGTTTGATGGAGATGAGTCACCAAATAACAGCTGCGGTTGCAGGATGATTTACTTAAAGAAATTGTGGTGCAGAGTGAGACAGAAAATGAAGGAGATGTTTCCTGGAGAATATTATGGAGAAAATGCAAAAGGATGCAGAGACAATCCGGTCAAACAGTGGTGAGATAGAAAAGAAAACATATGCAGAGAAAGTAAAATAAGGCAAAATTGGAGTAGCAGAAAAGAAGGAGAAGAAAAAAAAAACAGAAATATGTGGTAAGGATTCAAAGTAAAGAAGACAAAGAAATGGACAGGTATGAAGTGTGGGACAATTTAATAGCTCCTTTGGGTGCAAAAGAACACAAGGTAAGAGCATTTATTCTATTTAACAGAGACATTTTGTGAGATCATATTTGAGACGGTTTTTCCAATGGAAAATTTTCTTAGAGAACATGAAAAAAACAAAGACTGTAAAACATGGAATTGTTGCATAGTGAAAGCATTCAACAAGGAAACAAAAGAAAGTTCATATCTAATTTCAAACAGAGGTAGAAAGAGAGGCTTTGAAAGGACTTTTGGAAGCTCTGTGTAATAAAGTACTGGGCACTGCAAAATTTTATGACAAAAGGGGTTTATGAGCTGGTGGCTAGGATTGTAATAATGGGTTAAAATAGAAAGAGAAAAAAATATATGAATACCAAGCATGAAAAATGTGGAGGGGAAATGGATGTTATAAAGTACTGGGGACAACCCCAAACACTTTTTTTGTGTGTGGAAAAGAAGAACATTTGATAAGTAACCACGACAAAAGAAAATGTTATATTTGTGGAGAAATGGGACACGCAAAAAATGTGAATTGAAATGTCATAAATTTAACAATAACAATTTAACAAAATTGTACATTTACGCATGGACTGCAAAAATGAAATATAAGAGTAAGAAAAAGGAAAGAGAAGAAATTGAAAAAAGGAAATTTTAGAAGTAACAGAAATAGAAGAAAAATAGATGAGAAAAAAAAGCACACAGAAGGAGGTTCTATAATAAGTGACAAAGAAGACTTAAACTGGGAGGGTGTAAAATGGTAAAAAGGTAACAGACAGAAAATTTAAAGGGATAAGTAAAGGAAACAGATGAAAGAGAATATATACAGCTAATGAATTGGGCTTCGTATAATGGTTAGGGTATTTGATTCTTATCTTGGGAAAGTAAATTGGATAGACATAGAACGGTCTAGTAATTAGCTATGAATTTGTGAAACCATGAATTCACAAATAAAAAGCACACAGAAAAAAAACACAGAAAAAAATAAAAAGCACACAGAATAAGGTTCTGTAATAAGTGACAAAAAAGACATAAATTGGGAGGTAGTAAAATGAAAGAATAATTTTATTGTTAAAAGGGTAACAGGCAGAAAAAGAAAGTGTATAGGGCTAAGTAAAGGAAATGGATGAAAGAGAATATATACAGCTAATGAACTGAGCTTGGTATGATGGTTAAGGTATTTGAGTCTTATATTGGGAAAGGAAATTGGCTAGGCATAGAATGGTCTAGTAATTAGCTATGAATTTTTGAAACCATGAATTCAAGGAAAAGGGAAAATTAAAATTTTAGAATGTGTTCTGTAAATGTGAATAGTATTAAGAATATAGTAAGAATATGCATTTTGGAGTGGTGTAATGCATGTGATGTAGATGTAATTATATTAGAAGATACAAGATTTTTAGCAAATGAAGAATGATTACAAACAGATAAACTATGAGGAGGAAAGATAATCTGGAATTTGGGACATGAAAGATAATCTGAAACATTCATATTCTGTAGAAATATAGTAAAGATATTATTTGTAACTTTAGCAGCAACAATGGGAAGATTAACCATTGCAAATGTAAAATGGAAATAAGTACATAATATTATAACTTTATATGCTTATACTAATTGTAAAGAAAGGGAAAGCTTATTTCATCAGATTTTAGACTATGTAGTGGTACATATGGCTATTCGAATAATAGAAGACTTTAATTCTGATTTAAGAGGCAAGCGTAAAAAGAAAGGAAATGACTTAAGAAAAATGTTTGACGTTATAAGATGTGATAAATTCAAACTTTCAGACAACAGTTCATGGACTTACAAAAGAGTTATGCATAGACCTGAAATAGATTATTTTATAGTATCAGAAGTTTTAATTATAGGAGAAGGGGAGGTAGTTGAAACATGATTTTCTGATCATCTTCCTATATGACTAGAGATAAAGGAAACAATGAATATTTAAAAATAAGCAAAGGAATAAAAAGGATAAATGAGAAAACATGGAATGAAAAAGGAAAGAGGTTAGTAATACAGTTATGGAAATGTCATATGACTATGAGAATATTTTATAAAAATTGGTCTAAATGATAGATGGTATGTAAGGAAAAATATAAAAAATATTTTTATAGTGGCAATATAATGTGAGAAAAGTAGAAAATGAAAACTATAAAAGAACATATAATGATGCATTGGAAGATTTAGAACTTGATGGTAGAAAGTACCTTGACAAAGAAAAAGAATTATATGAAAGCAGTCAAGAAAAAATACAAGAGTTGTTATATAAGCAATTTTTACAAGCAAAAAGAGAAGAAGCATCGAGTTACTTAAGCAGACTAGTAAAGGAAGATGGTAGTGTAATGAGAGAATTAAAAAATATAAAAGGAGAGATAGAAATAACTCAGAAAAAGGTTATAAATAGTGTAGTACAATATGTACAAGAAATGTTTAAAGAAAAAGAAGGTAGCGAAAAACTCATGGAAAGTAAAAAGTTAGAAAAAAGTTGGAAAAGGAGATTTGTCTAAATGAGCTAGATAAAGTATGAGGACAAGTAACTATAGTTTCAGCTGCAGGATCAGATGGAATGGGGAATGAAATGCATAAAAGGTTAAGGGACTGGCAAAATAAATACTTTTTAAAGATTTTGAATGAATGGTTAAATGAAAGTTTTATGTATAAAGAATTATGTAGTGGAATACTTAAATTCATATGGAAGAAGGAAGATAGAAGACAATTAAAAAAACTGAAAACTATTGGTATTGAATAAGTATGATTATAAGATCTTCATGCAAATAATACAAAAGAGATTTGAAACTAAAATGGAAAATATTATGGAAGATAGCATATATAGTATAAAGGGGAAGGGTTGTCAAGAATTATTAATGATAGTTAAAGAAGTTGTGGATGATATTATCAATAGAAAACAAGAAGTAAAAATCATGATAGGAAGCATTAATAAGGCATATGACACAGCTGGACATAAAATCTTATGTGTAATAATGAAAGAATATAATATAAGTGAGAAAATTAAGAAATTATTTATGTCCGTGTTTAGTAATAATAAAATAAAAATACTTAGAAATGGCTGGCTAAGCCAAGAGGTACATATGAAGAGTGATGTAAGACAGGGATGTCCAATGAGCTGCATAATCTTTGCATTAGTTATGAATGAGATAGTATGTGAAATAAATTACAAAATGAAGGAGGTGGTGTATATAACACATGAATGGCTAAGAATTCCAGTTCTGTTAACATATGCAGGTAACATTATAATAATTGCAAAAAAACAAAGCTTTGATAAAAGAAGTAATACTTTACATAAATGAGGGGTCTAGAGATAAGGATGTCTTTAAATAATGAAAAAGTAAAGGGTTAGCTCATGTAGTAAAGCTCCGGGGTATATGTTTTACAATGAATAAAGCTTCTGTGTTATGTATACAATTTGGGAATAAAAATGTAAGTAGAATTCAGTGGGAAAAAAAAACAACAGAAGAAATAAAACAGACCTGTCTTTTCTGGAGAACATATAAATTATCATTCAGAAAAAAGGCTTATTTGATAAACTAAGTACTTATGGGCAAAATAGCATACTTAGCAGGTATATTTATGTTGCCAACAGTATTTGAAAAGGAATTATTGCAGATATATTTTTTCATTTATATGGCATTCTAGATTAAGCCCAGAAGAAAATGAGTTTTGGATGTAAATAAAGAAGACAGAGGTTTAGGGTTAATTAACTTAATGGTATATACTGTTTCATTAAATTTCTACAAAGTGTTAAAGTGGATAAAAAAAGATGAGAGATTAGTAGTAAAATTGTATAAATATAAATATGATACATTTTTGGGTTTGGTGAACAATGAGTAAAAGAGAAAAAGAGTGTATAAATAAGGTAGTAAAATATTATCAAGAAAAATATTTTTGGTGAAAATAAAAATTGATGATACAGATAAGGATAGAAAAGAGTGGTATAAGAATGTAATGAAAAAATATTAAATAAATTAATAGATAATTTGCTAGTAAAAGGGAATATGCCATATAAAAAGAAAAGTTATAGAATATGTTTATACTGTCAAGAAGAAGAAATTATGTAACGTGTTTTTGAAATGTAAAATAATAAAAATGTTATGGGAAAAACTATGTAAAGAAGATTTTTTGAAGAAATAAAAGAAGTGGCTAAAATAAACATGGATATGATAAAATATTGATATTATAAGAACAGAAGTAATGAATATGTTAAAAGAATAGATAATGTTCATTTTTGGAGCTTCCTTGTGCCTGGCTTGGACACTTGTGACTACAAGACTTAGATTGCTTCTAAAACCATCTAGACCTACATATAAGTATATTTTTTATTTGCACTTGCCCTAACTGTTTCTCGGCTGCATTTAATGATTCAGCTGAAATTATCACTGTTTTTCAGACTGTACTTGTTAAAGAAACTCCATCTGTTTGTTACTGTACTGCTTTTATAGGTTCATAGGTTAGTACTAAGCTAACTGCCCTTGCGAGCCATTTTAAGTTTAGCCAATTATCCCTTGTAAGACTCAAACCTTGCACCTTGTGTTTGTAAGGCAAACATCTTAACCATAAGGCCACCCTTCCAACCCCAGGTTGTTTGAACAATATTCTGACATTTTCTAACCTCCTCTGATACTGCAAAAGCTGTTCTGAGTTTGCCAAGGTTTGCCTGAGTCCGCCAAAATATTTTTAAGTTTTGCAAAGTTTTTGTGTCTTGTGAACATTTCTCAGGCTTAGTGAACTTATTTCTAAGATTCCTGATATTGCAGGAATTCTGGCCTCTGTTGTAAAGCATTTATCTGATTGGTGTGAGGGTTTAACTCTGTAAATGTCTTTCTTCCTGCTGGTATAAAAGTGGTTCCTCTTGCTTGTATATAGGCAAACCTCTCCAGTTTAAAATCCTTTATAGGAAATGCTCTCCAGTTTCCCACTGTTTACAGCTGATCAAAGAGCTGCCAGTTTGTGTAGAGGTTGGTACTACTGCTGGTCATCTAATAGTATAGTACTAAACACTCTCACTTTGACCCTTAAGTGACTCTCCCCTACTCCTTCCCATCTAGAAATAGTTTTTCCTTGCCTTACATAGCATAGGCTAGGTTCAGACCCGCTGAATCTACACTGTTTGGTGTCATTGTGCTCTTAAACCAGCTATCTTACATTAAGAAGGCCTCCCTGCACCCTTGTGGCAGAAGTGTTTAGCTCAGGACCCCTCTGAGGTGGGGATTGATGGAGAAAGGCTCAGTTTGGGGCTTTCCTAGTGGTAGTTGTGTTAAAAAGTGTTTAAATCCACCTGTATATAAACCTCGCTTTTGTTGGGTTTGCACTCAGTTTACCACAACTTCTTGATGTTTGGCAACTTTAGTCAGAGATCTGGAGTGCATCTGCACTGAAATCCAAGGCATCCACTGGAAAAAAAAAAAAGAAAAAATAGGTATATTTTAAGCTAGCACTGCACTTTGTTTGTTAACTGTATTTAATTGAATTACTGCTTCATTTTTGCTGTTTATGACTGCTTTTTACTCTGCACTTTGAAATTGTGTTTCATTGCCTTATATAGCATAGGCTAGATTCAGACCTGCTGAATTTAGACTGTTTGGTAGCACTGTGCTCTTTAACCAGCTATCTTACATTAAAGAGGGCCTCCCTGCACCCTTGTGACAGATGTGTGTAGCTCAGGGCCCATCTCATTTGGGGGTTGCTGAAGAAAGGCTCAGTCTGAGGTTTTCCCCTTGGTAGTTGTGTTAAAAACTGTTTAAATTCACCTATATATAAGCCTTGCATTTTCTTATTGCTGTGCACCACACAACAAGGTTTAGCAGTGCCCTGTATGGATGCAAACACTTGGGAACATAATTTTCCCTATTGAACTTCCAGTAGAATCCACCAAGCTTCCCTTCTGAGCAAACGGCAACTCAGTTGTGGTCTAAGCAGCGTTCTCACACTTATCACCCACAACCTACTATACACCCACTACCTTTGATGCTCCAAGTCAAACTAGCCCACTAGTTAAGCCAAAGTACTATGAACCTATGAACCTATGAACTCCAGCTAGCCTACTTCCTTCCCAAATACCACATTCAGAAAAATCCTGTCACAGTGAATGGGCAGTTTCCCATCATTTCTCCTGCAAGCTTGATTGATATGGGAGGCAGTGTAGCAATTGCTTCATGTATACTGTTGACCATTTACTCCTAAAGCAAACTTATACACTATGCAAGAGATGCAAACACACTGTGGAACTGAAGTCAATTATCTCACTTAAAAACAAACTAGACATCAAACAGGTTGTCAGCACCCATTCTTCACCTCTTATGCAAACCTCACCTCTCACACAATCAAGGTCAGGACACATAAACCCATACACATGGAGGTACTCACTAAAAGTCTACCAAAAGAACAAAGACCTCCGAAATTCATACCACCCATACTCACCACTAAGCAAAAAAGAAAGAGCTATACATATTAACACACACACTCGTGTCTCAACAAATAAGCCCCTAAGACAAAACACATCAAATGTCTTTGTCATAGGTGACTGCATAGTGAGACATACAGATGCATCCCTCACTAGACTGGACAAGAAGGAGGTCATGGTCAGTTGCCTATCAGGTGCCAGCATCCAACAAGTCACACACGCACTCAAGTCACTTAGCAACAAGTTCTGTTATGACTCTGTCATAGCCCATGTTGGACTGAATGACCTGAGATGTACCTCTTTGGACTATATGAAGAGAGACATGACAGAACTCTCTGATTATGTGTCCCAGACAGGTATGTCCCTGCCCTAAGCAGTATCCTGCCCTCACTCAGGATGATGCCACAATATAAACAAAACGTGATTAAGTTCAACAATTGGCTCAGCTTTTGGTTTCAGTCCACGGGGATCCAGTATCTGTCAGCCTGAGAGGATCTGGTAGACAGACCTCACTGCTTTGCTAGAGATATCTACACCTGCCCCCCCCAGGCTTTCAGATACTGACAGAGTCTATTGCCTCCCCCATAGTGCCTTTTGTAGTCAATGTGAAAAATGTTCCAACATAAAATCTAATCAAGACAAGCTCAGGGTCATACTGCTTAATGGTAGAAGTTTAAACATGAAACCTCACTCCCTGGAAGCACTCCTCCACTTGGAGGATGCTGATGTCTGTGCAGTTACCAAGACATGGTTCAAGGCCACTGACAGTGCCCTGGCTGTGCAAGGCTACAATGCCTTCCAAACATTCAGATCTAAAAATGAGTGTGAAGGAACCAAAGGTGGGGGAATAGCCATCTTCGTTAAAACCAAAAACACTTCAAGACTGGTCAAACAGCCCAACTCTCTCAAACTACTACATTTCCAATTAACTATTGGAGAAGTACCATACCACATCATTGCTAGCTATAGATCCTCCACCATGAACTGGGATAAGCACACTGCCTACCTCGATTTTCTGGAATCCCTTGCCATACAGCCTAATACCTTAGTCATTAGAGATTTCAACTATCCTTCTGTAGTCTGGGGAACATACATGACCAAAAACATGCTTACCCAGACATTTCTGGACTTTGTTACCACAAATGCTCTAGAACAGATAATCTGCCTCCCCACTAGGGGCTCTAATCTTCTGGACATAGTACTTACCAACATGTGGGGGGGGGTTACTGTACTTCCCCATGTGTGATGCCCTCTCTGGTTAGGTCAGGTTAAATCAGTGTTGTTTAAAGTAACTACTGGAACTGACACCCTCACAGGAAAAAAATTATAAAGAACTTTACCAAAGCTAACTATAGCCTACTAAGCGATGGTATAAAAAGCTTCATGCCACCTGTAGTCACAGACATCAATGATTACTATGTAGAAGTGTACGCAAATGCCCTGTAAAAACACTTAAGTGACTGCATAAACTCTGCTGTACCTGACTGGATCAAAGCCAGGTCTTTGCATAAAAACAAGCCACCATGACGGACTTCAGGTATAAAGAGATTATATAACAACAGGAAGAAACTGTTGTTCAAAAGCAAGAGGGATATCACTCTGCACAGCAAGACTTCCTTCCTAAGCCTAAACAAAAAAATCAGAAATCTTGTAAAGTCTTCTAAAGCAAATTATGAAACTAAAATCACATTCCTAGCAAGGATAATCATAAGGCATTCTTTAACTATGTCCAAAGTGTAAAAGGGAATTCCTAGCTATGTGTCGAATTGGTTGTAGATAGGATCACTCATACTAGAGTGGAAGATATCGCCAACCTGCTAGCTGACAGATTCAGCACAAACTTCACCCTCCCATCCTCACCTATCTCAAAGCATATCTGACACCAGTCCTCTGCCTAGTTTCTCTAGAGAACAGGTCATCTCTGTGCTTGCCAAGGCCAAAAACATGGCCTCAGTGGGACCAGATAATATCCCAGATTCTTTGCTAAACAATATAAAACAAGACATAGTGGACCCACATGGTGTCCTTTTTAATCATAGCTTGAAAACTGGCTATGTTCCTGCAGAATGGAGAACAGCAACATTAATTCCCCTGCACAAAGGGGGCCATTAACTGACCTTGGGATCCATAAGTCTAACCAGCCTCATCTGTAAAGCTATGGAAAATATTGTCATGGACCTTATCAACAAGGACATAGGTGACCTAATGCTTGACCCAACCCAGTTTGGTTTTGTTAAGGGTAGATCATGCTTATTAAACCTGATAGACTTTTTTGAGATTGTCATCAAAGCCATGGATGAAGGGAAGACCACGCACACAGACTTTCAAAGCCTTGCCAAGACTTTCGACACAATCCCCCACTTTGACATTGTTGAGAAACTCTCCCAGCTAGGGTTAACCCCTACATTACTAGATGGGTAGCTAGTTGGATCACCGACAGAACACACTCTGCCCAAATTTATGAATCCACCTCCACCAGTAGACCTGCCACTAGTGGAGTACCACAGGGGTCTGTCCTGGGCCCCTTACTGTTTGGCATCTATTTCTCAGAAGTCCAAAGTAGACATTCTTTGGCTCACCATGCTCACTGATGATTGGAAACTGGGAGCAATCATTGAGTCCCCAGTGATGTCAACATATTACTAGCAGGGCTAACACAAATGAATGATTGGTGCCAAATCCATGGTCTAAAACTATATGCAAAAAAATGCATTATTATTCCCTTTGGTAAAATGGAATTCCCTACAAATTACAATGTTGAAATCACCCACTGAGTTCCAACCCAGTAGTTCAAGACTTGGGAACACAGGTTGATAGCAATCTGAACTTTGACCACCAAATTTCCACAGTGGTAAGGAAAGCCTTCTATGTAGAGTACCTCATAAGCAAGGGCATAGTACTTGACCATCTTCAGACCTCTAATAGAGTATAATACACACTTTTGCATGTACCTCACCAGACACCTGCAGCAGCTGGAGAGACCTCAGAGGTTTCTCACTAAGAAAATATTGGTACTCCAAACCATGATCTAAGTGGACAGGCTAAAAGCCCTGTCACTTTACTCTGTTATCTTGTAGGCTACCGAGAGGCGACTTGTGCCTGGCCTGTAGGGCAATCTCAGACCCTGCTCTAACAGAAATGCTGCACATTCGCAAGTCAAATGGTAAAAGAGTCACTCGCTCTAGGGATCTCAAGCTTGCCTGTGACATTAACAGAACATGCTGGAAAGACAGATATGTCTCCCAGAGACTGACACTTCTCTGAAATAGGCTTTCTATTCATGTAAAACAGAGTTCCTCACTGAAACTAGTCAAGCACAACCTAGATAATTGGATGGGAGACCACAAATTCACCCCTGGGGTGGCACCCTTGTCCCTCATGTACAGGGGTAGCTGGTGTTGATCACAGACTCTCGATTCATAAATGCGTTCTATGAACTACTCAAAAAAACAAATGGGGATACTTGAGATTAACATGGTTAGGCTTGTAAAGGCTGTAGAGCCAGTAGCCTAGTAACATCCAATGAACCTATGAACCTTTAAAAAGTTATTTTATGTTAGCTGGATTATATGGAATGAAAGAATAAAATAATTATGTTTAACAGTAAATTAATTTTTGTAACAATAGTAAGTAAAATCAGATGGTGGTTATGGAAAAAACAGTGGGGGGGGGGGTCTAACAGGGATGAAAATTTAGTATGATTGTATAAACAAATTTGTTTGTGTGTGTGTATATATATATATATATTAGATATATATATATATATATATATATATATATATATAGATATATTTGGGTCTACTTCAGACCATTGAAACCTTAGATCATTGAATCACACTTGACTGAGATGAATTCAGTGAAACCGGATATCATCGAAACCTGAAATCATCGAATTTGTGTTCCTTGAATTGCAGGCATGTCCTGTTTCTCTGTAGCAGCACTATGAAACAGATCGGAGATGCTGCACATGTATATCTCACTGGGTGGCTCTCAGGCAGATGTGGGCATGCCGTGGGTGTTTTCCCTCATCTACAGTGTAGTGCAGTCTCGGAGTTGGTATACTTAATTTGCAGGTGGTGTGGGGGGTGCAGGGGGCCACAGTCCAAATGTAGAATAGGATAGCTTGGGTTTCTGGTGTTTGGGGCAGTGGGTATGGTGTAAGTGGATTTTGTGTACTCTTCTTTTATAGTCCGGGGTTGTTTTTAATGATGTGAGTTTCGATTTTTACCATTTTTGATTATATCCGGTTTCAATGAATTGGTATTGATGAATTGCGATTCAATGATCTGGAGTTTTGAGGGTCTGAAGTAAACCATATACACATATTTATTCTTACACTTGTAATTATTTGTAAATAAGTAAATATTTTGTTAATAAGAGTTATTTTTGTATATACTCAAAGGATCCCTACTCTTTCCGATAGGTGCTGCGGGATCTTTTACATCCAGTTGAGATACCACCAACTGAAGCAGATGGGGCCTCAGTTTAACATCTCATTTGAAGGATGACAAACTCAGGAGTGCAGTGACCCCCCCTATGCTGTACTATAGTGTCAACAGTCAATCTACCTGGGGTGGGAAAAGAACCTACAACCTTTTCCCCAAAGACAAGGGTGAAACCTATAGGACCAGTTTATATTGCAATTTAACCAGAACCCTGTGGTAATTCCGCTATTCTTGCGTTCTTGTTAGGACAAGATTTGCAAGATAGATGGTGAATAAGAGAAGAGAGAGGAGAAGGAAAGAAATGTAATGAAATTCTAAGTATGGAATGAGAGAACTTTACTAAAGGGAAAGGGATTGTTAGAAGAAGTTTTGTAAATGACTTGGATAAGCAAGTGTTAGAGTAGAATTATGGATGATGCTGACTTTAAGAACAAGAAGAAATGTAAGTAATCAGCTGGTATTGCTTTTTTTGCTAGTAAAGTCAACCTTTTTTGTCAGAGAAAGAAGATGATACGAAGGGACAGTTCAGCAAGTGAGTTGTGCAGGACACGGTCAGTTTGTAACTGGAGTGAAAAGACTGGAGGAAGCACCTGGCCAACAGATTCATTTGTATACTACTCTCATGACAGACAAAAGAATATCAATGGAGGAATTCTATTGAAAATTACAGTTCTAAAAAAACAAAACAAAACAATATTGATAAGACATGTAAACTGGCCAGTCTTTTAATAAAGTAGACATTTTGGACTATATTATACAGCCATTAACATTTAATTTGCACATATAAGATCAAGAGCTTATTTGTTTATTTGCTATTTGATGACAGGATAGGATGGCTGGTGAGGTGACGCTTTTCAGCCATGACTTGGGCTTATGGAAACAATTGGAATATAGTTAAGTGCAGCATTAATGATGCAAATAAACATATCAAATCGCACAAGATAAACAACCAACAAAAATGTGCACAAAAACAATGCAACTATGCAAACTTTACTGCCATGTCAATTGTAAGGTTTCTCTATTATTTCTTCTCTAATTGCAATGGGATAAACCTAAGCTACACATGTAGAACATATGGATCCCTATCAGTTTATCAAAGTTTCAAAACTTCAAAGACCACATGACCAAGACCATATGTTCGAAGTTTTGAAACTTCAAAATAAAAATAAAAAACACTAAAATAAAATAAACAACTTACCTTTACATTTTTGCAAGGGTTAGCTCCCCTGCACTCCCACACACCCCCTGCTAATTAAGTATGCCAACATTGAGATAGCACTACAGTGAGGAAAATGGCAAATCTCAAGTTCCTCGTGTACAGTAATCTCAATACAAAGTGTTCGAAGTTTCAAAACTTCGAACATATGGTCTTGGTCGTGTGGTCTTCAAAATTTCAAAACTTCGATAAACAGATAGGGATCCAGTACATATGCATATAGTATAGCTACCAGTAGTTGAGACATGTAGTGCACAAACATATAGTCCAGTTAACGGGAACTGAGACATGTAGTGCATGCACATATAGTACAGCTACTAGGAACTGAAACACATATTGCATGCACATACAATGCAGCTACCAGGAACTGAGACATGTAATGCATGCACATATGGTATAGCTACCAAGAAAGGAGACACATAGTACATGCACAAATGGTAGAGTTACCAGGAAAGGGAACATGAAGTGCATGCACCTATAGTACAGCTACCGGGAACTGAGACACATAGTGCATGCGTATATGGTAGAGCTACAGGGAACCGAGACATGGAGTGCATGCATATACAATACAGCTACCAAGAAATGAGACATGTAATGCATGCACATATGTTACTGCTACCAGGAACTGAGACACGTAGTACATGCAAGTATAGTAGAGCTACTGGGAGCTGAGACAAGTAGTGCATGCACATACAGTACAGCCTCCAGGAATTGAGACACATAGTGCATGCATATATGGTACAGCTACCAGGAACTGAGACAAGTAGCACATGTATATATGGTAGAGCTACCGGGAACTGAGACATGTAGTGCACATATATGCAATCAAACTATCAGGAATTGAGAGATTTAGTGCATATACATATGGCAGAGCTACCAGGAACTGAGATGCATAGTGTAGGCACAAATAGTATAACTACTGGGAACTGAGACATGTAGTACATATACATAAAGTAAACCTACAGGGAATTCAGAGATGTAGTGCATATACATATGGTAGAGCTATAGGGAAATGAGACATATAGTGCATGTACATATGGTAGAGGTCTGGGGAACTGAGACATGTATTGCATATACATATGGTAGGGCTACGGAGAAGTCAGAGATATAGTGCACATACATATGGTAGAGCTATAAGAAAATGAGACATGTAGTGCATCTACATATAGCAGAGCTACAGGGAACTGAGACATGTAGTGCATGAACATATGGTAGAGCTATGGAGAACTGAGACATGTAGTGCATGAACATATGGTAGAGCTATGGAAAACTGAGACATGTAGTGCATATACATATGGCAGAGCTACCAGGAACTGAGACACGTAGTGAATGCACAAATAGTATAACTACTGGGAACTGAGACATGCAGTGCGTGCACATATAGTACAGCTACCGGGAATTGAGGCACATAGTGCATGCACATACAATACAGCTACCAAGAACAGAGACACATAGTGCGTGCATACATTGTAGAGGTACCAGGAAATTAGACATGTAGTGTATATACATAAAACAGAGCTATGGGAAGCTAGGAAATGTAGTGCATATACATATGGTAGAGCTGTGGGGAACTAAGACATGTATTGTATATACATATGGTAGGGCTATGGGGAAGTCAGAGATGTAGTATATATACATATAGTATAGCCAGCGGATTACTCAGACATGTAATGCATATACATCTAGTATAGGCACTGGGAACACAGGCATGTATTACATATACATACAGTACATAGGTTTTAACATCTCATTTGATAGACAGCAGACTCAGGAATGCACAGCCCCTATATTGCACTGAAGTGTCATTACTGAGAAAATTATCAGAGATCTTGGTGTGGGAATAAATCCACAGTTTTCTGGATTTTTAGCATAAGAGATGAGTGTGCCATCTGTTTAGTTACTAGGGGGACTAGTATTATGTTGTTAAGGAAAACATTGCCTTCTGTACATTTTAGCAAAGAGACAAATCAGTCAGTTATGTTCTGAACTCTCCACATTAGAAGCCTGTGATGTAATGTGACCCACATCCTGCAAGCAGTGTTGTGCAGATTTATTATCTAATCACAATAAGGTTTGGATGCAAGCAAATAATTAGTGGGACAAAATTGTGCTGACAAGTATAACAGCTACAAGATAGTCATAACGTGTTGATGTTGTTACAGGACGGGTAGAAAACAGAGATGGGGTTGCTGTATTAGCTATGCTGGGGTGGGGGTGGAGTGGAAGTGAATTGTTTCATGAGAAACTTGAAAATGAGGGATGCATAAGGTTATGGAGAAACAAATAGTGGCATAATGCCAAAGACACCTCCCTTCATGCATAGACCAGAAGGTGCTAGAAAGGAAGCTGAAGTGTCCACGCATACAGAAATAATAACACAGTCTTTTATACATTCGCAAACGTGGCAGCATGGAGATGTTAAGTGAATGAGGCCTGTGTGCCATTAAGGAAGTGTGGTGAGTAGGCTAACACAAATGTCTCTCCTGGTACTGCTGCATTCATGTTTTCATGCACGCCAAGCATTCCAGATTCCTGTGACTCAGTACACACGGATGCCTCCATTAATGCATTCCAACGCTATACCATGTCCAGTGTGAAGTACCGCTTTTTGAAATGACCTTCCTTTCAGATATACCCTTCCTTTATCTCATCGCATTCCTCTCCAGCTGCACTCCTACCCTGATCAGTAGTGAGTGACTATGGCTCATGTCATCCTTTCTCATCACGTTCCTCTCCAGCTGCACTCCTACCCTGATCAGTAGTGAGTGACTATGGCTCATGTCATCCTTTCTCATCGCGTTCCTCTCCAGCTGCACTCCTACCCTGATCAGTAGTGAGTGACCATGGCTTATGTCTTCCTTCTTGTCCTTTTCGGTTTTGCTGTGTACAGGCTAATCTCTCTGAAGCCTTCCACATACTCCTATAGTTTTACCTCATAACCATTTATGTACAACTTCACTGCACTGTATATATTGGCTTAATCTCCATTTCTGCATGGCGCTATTTAAACCTGACACCATCCCCCTGATGTGTCCTTATGGGTATCCTTTAGAGAAAGATGATGGCCTACACATCCCTGGACCTACTGTTGTAGGAGTACACCCCACTGCCCTATCAGTTCTTGTCACCTGTCTCAGACATTGAGGATATCTCACGGGCAAGAGAAGCATGCTTAGTACAAGGTCAGGAGCTAAGACGTAAACATTTCAATTGACAGCAGGCTGCTAGGCCACTAGATATGATGTCTCCTTAGGCAATGATCTGCTTCTACTCCCTGAATGTGTAACAAAGACCTGATGTAAGATGGTGAGGTCCATTTCAGAGTGCTGGGCTAGTGATAATTTAAAATGCTTTTGATGTTGAATATAAAAACTGGGATGTGACTGTCATTCTGCATTAAGAAATTTGAAAGGCTCTGATGCGTTTTGTTCCATTCACTTATTTGTAGTTCTGTAAGGAAAGAACACAAACATATGTAAGTACTTTCAAATTATAGTGCAGGTAGGTCATAACCTGCAGCCCGGTATGGAGATATTTCTGTTTTTCTGAGTTCCAGCTAACAGAGATACATTTTTGAAGAAAAATACTGTTACTGAGAAAATTAAGGTAATGTCAGAACAGATTAAATGAGTACTCAGGAGGATTTGACCCAGGAAAATATAAAAGATGAAAGCTAATAGTATAACAATCAATTTATTGAACAATATATTACCTGATGCCATAATTCAATCATACTCAGTAAGGCTACTAGATATGAACAAACTGCTTCAGTGTAATCCTGTGTTTAATCCCATTTCTCTATGACTGAACAAATCATTTAATCAGTCCACACTCCAGAAGTGAGTCTCTAAAAGATCTGTGTTCTATCCTGTTCACAAATATAGACAAGATTTTAACAGGCATCACATACAAATCGTACCATGCTGAACTCTGGTGCCTCCAGTACTTTAACTGAGCTAAAACAATGATATATTAGAAGAACATGACCAATGTTGTACTTTAAATAATAATTTTGCTCCACATTATTTTAGCTGCAATTTCTTCTAAAGCTAATTCCAATAGTTCATCTTGGTAATTTCTTATTAAAGAAAAATAATATTTCAAAGGGCATTGATCATAACATCAGTTTTAACAAGTTTAGCTGTGTTGAAACTTTACTGACTTTACATAACAATGGCCCACAGCATAGTCCATGCTGACAGAACTCTCATATTAAGATGAATGTTACTACTTAATAATCTATCAGCTTTTTGATAAAAGCATATCAATCACTCAGCCTATTTTCTAGTTGTGTGCTTAAACATGCTGGCCTTTTCTGAAGTACCTCAGTGATTTATTTGTTCCTTTAGGGTGCTTCACTCAAAAGCAATGCAATGTATCTGCACTTCTCTCCGTTCCCGGACTGTACTGCACTTGAAAGTGCAGTTACTACACCAAACCACATACCATTACTCACGATCCTAGCTAGAAAACATGTGCTGCCCCTGTATGCATTGAGTTGCTAATCCTCATAAATTCTGTAGTACAGTTTAGAGCCTTATGTAATAATTAATACATGTCTGGCTATTATTTTTTGACATTTGTGACCCTTAGTCTGTGTCGATCATTTTAGGTTCAATGTTAGATCCACAGCCTCTCCACTCAAACACTAATTTGTGGCTGCACTTGAAAAATGCATAATTAGGTAAAGCATGTAATATTCTTTGCTTTTCGTTTCTGAGACTAAGGTTATTTATTTTTATTTATTTATTGACATTTGTTAACTTGGTTTGTCTAACTGGGTTTGTGGCCCATTTTCAGTGGAGACCCGAGGAGAAAAGCTCCAGTAATACATTTTAAATAAGTACAATTTTAAACAATATTGATATAATAGCAGTTATAGCAAAATGATTCACATATGTTGGGTTACATGCATAAAGTTAAAGTTGCATTAAAAAGAAGCTAAGTAACAATTTTACATTGATATAGTTCAACAGGTCAACAATAAACATTTTTTGTTTGTATAAAATTGTGCAAATGCATAGTAGACACATTGGAGAGAGAGGTGTAATGAGGTACTAAGTATGGTCCTTTTGAGGGTACATAAACGTAAGGAAGACTAGGTAGGGTCATGGCAAGGGCAGGTTCTGGAATTGAGAAATAAGCATTTAGTTCATTTTTAAAGTTTGAGGTGTGGGAGATTGAATGTAAGTCAAGGGGAAGTTTGTTCCAAGCATGGGCAAGGGAGTGTTTGTAGAGTAGTTTGCCTACTGACCTTTTTGGGTGGTAGATTTCAAGTAATTGTTGGTTAGAAGTACGGATGGTCCGGGATGGGATGTAGATGGAGACTAAGGAAGATAGAGATGGACAGAAGGAGGGTTTATAAAGAATAGAGTGTAGCATATGAAATTGATAAGATAGCAGAAACTGGGGAAGTTCAAGCCATTGAAGAGAGTTTAAAGAAATGCAGTGGTGTGAGTTGTATGGGGAGTTAGTAATGAATCTCGCTATTTTATGGTAAGTCTGCTGCGGTTTGTTTAGAGTGGAGGCCTGGATATTGGTAAGAACTGGGGTGGCATATAAGAGGGAGGGGAGGAGAAGTGCCTGGCCCAGGGTAAGTCTAGATTCAGGGGTTAGGAATTTTTTGTTCCGCTATAGCAGACCTAGTTTCTGTTTTTTTTTTTATACATTGGAGTATGTGTAGGTTGAACTTGAGTTCATCATCGATAATGACCCCTAGGAGTTTTGTGTGGGTGTCAGGTTGGATGTTTGTATTGTTAAAAGATGTAATAAAAAAGGAGGTTTTGTGAGGAGAAAGAGAACGGGGAAGGAAAAGTAGGAGTTTGGTCTTTTTAGGATTTAGGATCAATAGGTTGTGACAGAGCCATTGTTCAGTGGATAGTAGGGCCTGTTGGGTCAGGGAGTGTAGTTCAGGAATGTTATTTGAGATGGATATAAGTGTGGCGTCGTCAGCATACTGAATAAGGGAGGATGCTTTGCATGAGGTGTAAAGATCATTGGTGAAGATGTTAAACAAAAGGGGTCCCAAGATGGAGCCTTGGGGAACACCAGTGGAGATGGGAAGGAAAGGTGAGGAGGATGAGAGCCATTTGACAGATTGTTCCCTGCCAGATAGGTAACTATTAAACCAGGCAAGTGCAAAGGGGGATAGGTGGAGATTTGCGAGTTTGGATAGTAGTAGAGGATGAGAGACATTATTGAAGACTTTGGAGAGATCTAGGAAGAGACAGGAAATGAGTTTATTGTTGTCTTGGGCCTCTGCAATGATATGAGTGAAGGAGAGTAGGGCAGTGGAGGTGCTGTGGTGAGGACGAAATCCATGTTGGGTAGGGGTAAGTAAGTGGTGTGTGAGGAGGTGATTGAGAAGCTGTGAGTGAATACATTTTTCTAATATCTTGGAGAGGGGGGACAGAATGGCAGTGGGTCGTTAGTTTGAGGGGTCAGTGGAGTTTTCACCTTTATGAAGAGGGATAGTGAAGAAAGAATTATTGAAAATAACATTAGGGAGAGAGAGAGAGAGAGCTAATTTTGAATATGTAACTGTCTTCCAGGCTGCAACAAATTCCCTAGAACACTCCAGGCGAGGTTTAATGTGGTCCTACATAAATTCAGTTTACAATGCCCCACAGTGGAACAGTTTAAATGGCTGATTAAATGCTCTTGAACATCTTCAATTTTTCGAGCTGCCTTCAAAATAATCACACAGTATTCGAAAACATCGTATTTAGAGCCCTCCTGCTTTTGTTTGCATGCTGTAGTTTTGCACATTTATTCACAGTGTCTGAGCACCCAATGTATACCTATTAATGAGCAGAGAGACATTATGATGATGGAACCTTTAAATAAAAAAAAAAATACAAAATGTGCTCTATTTTTATTTGAAGAAAAACATAGTTAGGATAGCCATTACCTTTAACTTCACATAGGTTTTCTCTGTATTGATATACAGTTCTAGCAGTAAATAAAAATGCAGTCATTCTGCTCTGCCATGTCTGTTTCTTGTGTAACACCCTCCCTTCTCCGACGTCTTTATCACCACCCGTTTGATTAGTTTTGTCTCTAATAAAAGAGACGTCCTTATTTTTAAATCTTGCTCTTCCTATCACTGCTTTAAAATCTATTCTTCTCCTCCTGTGTCCTTCACTTTTTTTATTCTTTTTGTTTGTAATTTCAACACGTGTTGAGGGTTTCTAATACCATGACAAAAATGGACCACATTCCTGAGTTACGGTATGAATAAAATTTACAAAATTAATATTGTTTTGATCTCTTATGTTTGCCAAGAATACTCTTTTCAGCATCTGCAATATACTCTGACCTACCTCCTTCTGCAGTTCATATGGAATTACCCACATTGCTAGCATGTTTAAATATGCTGGAAGTTTCGTCATATTAGTCCTGGTGTTCCTACTACTGTTGGAAGTATCTGTGAGTCCTTATTCCATAGTGTTCTGTTTTGTTCTTGCATATTTTGGTACTTTATGACTTTATATCACTCAGTACACGGGACATTATAATCACTAGGTGTGGAAATTTCAGTGTTTAATGTTATTTTTGTCCTTTTGGCTTTGACCTAAATCTGGTTTGCTTATTTCTATTTTCAAAACTGTTGGTAGTAAATTACCCCATGTGATCAGAACTTTTCATTTTCAATAATTCTTTGTTGTTTATGTTCCCAGTAATCCTCATCTACTTGTATATTGTAGTCTTTGCACAATTCCCAGTGCTGCAGTTTCACCACGTTACTGTGCCTTTCAGTATACAGTATGTTAATATTGATTGTCTCACTGCGTTATTGTGCCTTTCGGTATACAGTATATTAATACTGATGGTCGCACCACGTTATTGTGCCTTTTGGTATCATCATCAGCCCCCCCCCCCTTTTTCCCATTTTTCTACATGGGGTCAGGGTATTGTGTTAACTGTCGCCAACTCTTTTGATTTAGTGCCACACTCCTGCCTTCTTCAACACTCATGCCTGATTGTGGCAGATCTTCTTTCACACAATCCATCCACCTCTTTGCTGGACTTCCTCGCTTCCTTTTACCTTCTTCTCGTCTGTCCCAAATCTTCCTCACCAGATTTTCTTCTGCTTTTTTACGCATGTGCCCAAACCCCCATAATCTGTTCTCTTTGATCTTTTCTGCAATTAGAGCTACTTTGGCTTCTGCTCTTATGTCCTCATTCCTTCGTCTGTCCCACAGTGTGCATCTTACCACCCTTCTC
Source organism: Protopterus annectens (assembly GCF_019279795.1). Lineage (NCBI taxonomy): Eukaryota > Metazoa > Chordata > Ceratodontiformes > Protopteridae > Protopterus > Protopterus annectens. The sequence goes on from NC_056736.1 coordinate 764,800,140, forward strand.
AGGCACTTCATTTCCATCACCCCTAGCTTCTTCAAATGTTCTGCCTCTACTGCCCAGGTTTCTGTACCATACAGTAGTACAGGTTGCACCACTGCCTTGTACACCTTGCTTTCAGCTCCTTTGGCATTCTTCAGTCATAGACTACACCTGATACTCTATGCCAGTTGGCTGCAGCCCCTCTCATTCTAGCTTTGACCTCTTCATTCTGACTACCCTTCTCCTCAACCACTCCTCCCAGATACTTGAAGCTATTTACCTGTTCCACCATCTTTCCTTCTATCTCTATTCCCAGCTTGTTCTGATCTCCCCAATTTGCTGCCATTACCACCGTCTTATCTATGCTTAGTTTCATCCCATGTGCCTTCAGATTTGCATTCCATTCTCCTATCCTTTGCTGAAGTTCTAGATCAGAGTCTGCCTGTACTGCCACATCATCTGCATACAGCAGCTTATCTGTCCCCTCCAACCTGTTTGCTAATGTAGTCATCACCAGTATGAACTGTAGTGGGCTCAGAGCTGAACCCTGATGTACACCCACTCCCACTGGGAACCCCTCTGCGAGGCCGAACTTTGTTCGTACTTGAGTCACTGGGTCCTTGTACATAGCCTGCACTAATTCTACCAATGTTTCTGGGACTTTAAACCACTGCAGTACTACCCAGATTAGCTTGCTTGGGACCTTGTATATGCTTTCTCCAAGTCTAGGAATGCCCAGTTGGACTGTGTCCTCATTTCTAGCTTCTTCTCAAGTATCTGTCTCAGTGCAAACATTGGGTCAGTTGTGTTGCATACTGATCTGAATCCAAACTGTTCATCTCCCATCTTACATTCTACTACTCTGCGTATCCGTTTATCAATCACTCTCTCCAGAAATTTCATGCAGTGTGCTAAGAGTTTGATCCCTCTGTACTGCTCACAGTTGTGGATGTCTCCTTTGTTCTTGTACACCGGCACAAGTATTCTTATTCTCCAGTCATCTGGGATACGCCTTCTCTCCACCCTGCTATGAGTACCCTCAGGAGCCATTTCTCCCCTATCTCACCCAGCATCTTTATCATATCTGCTGTGACCTCATCTGAGTCTGCTGCTTTCCCTGACTTCATCTTCCTTAGTGCTGTTCTTACTTCTTCTAAGGTGGACTCCACTTCTTCTCTCATTGTAGGCTGTTTCTGGGGCAGTACAGCTTCTGTGGGGTTTTCTTCATTCAGAGGCTACTGGAAATACTCCTTCCATCTGCCTTTGATATCCTGTGGACTGGTGATCAGGTTGTTGCTGGCATCCCTTATGAAGGGTGTCTGACTATCTTCTTTATCTTTATGTATTTGCCTTGCAACGTGATATAGTTTCTTTGTGCCCCTTATTGAGTTACTTTCCAGAAGTTGGTACAGTCCCTCCGATGCCCTATTATTTGCTATTGCAACCTCTTTCTTAGCTTCTTTGTTAACCAACCAGTAGTCCTTCCTAGCCCGGTCAGTCTTTTCTGTCTCCCACTTCTACCTCCACTCCTCCTTTCTTTTGATGACTTCCTGGACTTCTGCATTCCACCACCAGCTTTCCTTATGTACCTTACTTCCATACCTGGCTCGGCCACATTCATTTTCTGTAGTCCTAACAAATGCTGTTTTTAGGCGCTGCCATTCTTGTTCAACTCCACCTATTTCCTCCTCTTCTTGGGGTGCTGGAGCCCTGAGTAATTCCTTGAACTGCTGCACTTTCTCTCCAGTCAACTTCCAGGTCATCAGCCTGGTCTCTGTTGACCTTAGAGCCTTCTCTGACCACTGCTTGCAGCTGATTGTGGCAACTAATGGTTTATGCTGTGGGCCAACTGTTTCACTGGGGATGACTTTGCAATCATGGATTCTACCCCAGTCCTTTTTCCTTACTAGGAGGATGTATGTGATCTTGTGACTGCCTCTCTTTCTGAATCATGTGTTGGCTACTATCAAGCCATTTGCCAGAATGTCTAGAATGGATTCTCCTTCTTTATTCCTGTTACCCCACTGATGTGCACCCAGGCAGTCTTCATATCAGGGGCGGTTCGTGGCATTGGGCTGCCGGACTGCAGCCCCCTCAGCTAGACAGCTGAGTACTTAGTTTATTTTTTTTTTTATGTAAAAAAAAAAAAAAAAATGAAATCTGTTTTTATACTTTAAATTTCGAGTCCGCGACTCGAAATTACGTGCATGTGCATTGCGCGCTTCTATCGCAACAGCGTTTTTTTTTTTTTTTAATTCTTGCTGCAATGTTTTCATTGCAGCCCGGAGGAGCAAAGAAGGCATCATTGTGATGCCCAGAACTCCCCAGAAGTCTATGCGGTTGAGACACAAACCGCATAGACATGGAAGGAGCTCGGACTGCGACGTCCGCAGGCACGTCATGACGTGTTTGCTGGGCAAATGCTGCTGATTGGTTGTCGCTCTCTTCCCGGGCTTTATGTGCTGGGAAAAGTGCGAGAATCAGTCAGTTCAGTTAGCTGCTTCGAGCTTCAGCTTTCAGTTGCTTTGTATTGTTTGTTTAGTTTAAAGTTTAGTTTCATGATCTTTTTACTTTTTTTTTTTGGATTTATTTGGGAATCGGTCAGTCGGATCATTTTACGTTTTTTTGGGTGGATTTATTTTCTGCAGCGTGTGCGGTGTGCCTACTCCTAGAAGAACAGAAGAAAAAGAAGAAAGAAGAAGAAAGAAGAAAAGTTTTAAAGTACAGAGTGAACGAACTTGAAGGTGCAGATTCAGAATTAAGTAAGTAAATGTTAGCCATAGCCTTCACATCAAAACTTTTTCTTTTGTTTTATCTATTTGGCAACTTCTTAGATCAAGTAACCCTTGCTTAGAGAATTCATTGTGTAAATATTAATGCAAAATTGTAGTTAAGTACAGGGAAAGGTCGTATTTGTATGCAATGATCATTTGTAAGCACAGTTCGTGCACCCACCTCTGAAAACTGCTTGGATTCCATGCTTCTAAATAAAGGCTGGTTGTATAATGTGATTACATTCTTACATCCCAAGTTATTCGTTTGAAAGGGTTGAGAGCTGTATTTGGGTGCATGAAGTACACTTTCTTTTTCGGGTTTCTGTATTCTTCAAGTAGGATCATGGACAAAGTGGCGTTTTTGCTGCTGGTCCTTTTAACTGAGGAGTGTATGGAGAGTACTGCTGAATCCTGCAGAGGAACTCAGTGCCACATGTCTGAAAACCAAGAGCCGAGACAATGCCGTGGAGCTGACTGCTCCAGCAAGAGGCAGGACACCTTTGTAAGTTGTTACCACCAGTCAGGGAAAGTTTATTCCAAACTCTCAGCATCAAAGCCAACATGCTTCCAGCACGGGCTACAATGCAAGGTCTAGTACTGATTTAAAAGGTGCAGGGCACCCACTGTCTGGAAACAGCAATCAAAGTTTCTGATGTGGACGGCATAGGGGCTTGTGCTGGAGGTGACTGCTATAGTAAGCAGTTTAATACCACAAATGATTGCAGGGGTGTTGAATGCAGATTTCCTTTCAGAATTCGTCTAAACCCAGACCTAAATCACAAGCTACTTTCTGGAGTACACAGACAGTTTTTTTTTTGATTGCCTTAGCTTTCATTTTGCCTACTGTTGAGGGCCATAACACTACAAGAAGTCTCTGAAACCAAATGATGGTTTGTACTGTACAACAATAAATTCAATGGGTCTTATGTTCTTATTCTTGTAATTAGGATATTTATTTGTTGTTCTTTTCAAAATCTCTGTACATCTGATACCAATGCAGGTTTGCTAAATGACCGCCAATCAATGTATTCTGCACATCTCACTTCTTTATTCAGCTGCTGACTGCTGTAAGTTCAAATGTCTTTTCAAGCCTCCATTTCTCATCCGCAGATGCTCAGATAGATGGACACATAGGATGCTATCAAATAGAGACAGAGGGGAGTGGGGATATGTGCCACAGTGACTGAGCATCTAGTATCAACATATTGCAGCTGCATTTAAATGGTACTGTCTGTGTGCCAGGTCTAATCGTTATAATTAAAAAAAAAAAATTACAGCATGCAACAATACAGAATGGTGAGTGTCATCATTACGTGTGAACCCAAATAGAATATGCAAGGGTTGTAAAGATTTAAATAAAACAAATGCACATGTACAGGTACACAAACACGCACATGCACACACTATATACAGTGTGCAGAAAAATAAATGAAGCGCTTATCTTAATTATTTTTGGACTTTTGATGTGTACGGGTACTGTACTTTAGCTCAACTACTGAACTTGTTTTCTTGTCTATTGCTTTAGCATACTTGCCTTATAAAGAAATCTCTCTCTCTCTATCTATATCTATATCTATATATATAAATATATATATATATATATATATATATATATATATATATATATATATACACTGTAAAAAAGGTACTTATGATGCAAACTGTAAACTAACAACTTATATTTGTGATGCATTGTCTACTGATGTGGAACTGGTCAGAACTCTGCAGTCACTCTTTAGGTGGATAATGTCTCCAAGGATGAAGCTGCCACTCATCACATATACTCACCGATAATCAAGTTCAAAGTAATTTATTTTGAGAAGAAAATATAATTACTTCCAGAGGCAATCTTGGAAGAAATGATGGTTTGCATTAATAGTGTCCTTAAGGCTTTTTTCCCATTTACCACTCTGTTCTAAGCTAAGAGAACTTCTCTACCTACAGATGTGACAGTCCCCTTTTGATACTGCCACCAGATGCTTTTTTTATGTCAGCATTTGGCTTTTTTTTTGAAGATTTTCAATACTTGTTTTCATACTATCATTATGAATAGATTTTTGCTTCTTATTTTTGGTTTGTTCCTCATAAAATTTGTGGCAAATCATTTAGGAATTAAGTCACTAAATAATGGCACACTGAGTTTCAGACTTCATAACCAATGCATGCTAAAGTAAGACTTGTTGTTCTATCAACTGTCTCAATTTATACAAGAGCAATTTTTAGTGCTGTTTATATGTTCCTCCAGTATATTTGGCCTTGTCCAGATTTATTGCATTAACAGGTTGAGAGGTACATGCAAATAAATTGGTTTATAGAATTAGGCATAGCCAAACCTCTCAACTGTCCCTGATTTTGGCTCAAAATGTTGCTCTTCCCCCTAATAATCCCTCCGCAAAATAGCAACTTTGGAAGAAAACATGGAGGGTTTACAATTAAGAAATAACTGTAATCATAGTTATAGATTACTTTTATTTCAGAAATGCATGTAGATTCTTTTATTTTGTCAGCTGCTCAAGTTAGCAGTACTAATATTAAAGTGTCCCTTCTTTGACAGGTTCCCAGCTGTATTGTGTGGCTATTTTATATTTTTACATCACATTTTTGGTCCATTTATCATAAAATTGTGTTTTTTTGGCAAATTAGTGACAAATCATTAAAGTCTGAAGTTAGAAAATAATGACAGACATTTGAGTTTTAGATTTCATAACATTCAGAAAATTCATACTAATGCAAGACCTATTCTATTATCTTTCTAAGTTTATAAGAGCAATATTTTTAAAAATTGTCCTTGCTTTTGGGCCTTTGTCCCACTTCTTTGTATGGCTTTGTCCAGATTTCTTGCTCTGAGGTTGAGAGGTATGACAAATGTGTCAGGGTCATCACAGTCAGCCAGAGACATTTCAAATTGTAACATACTTGTTGCACCCCACTCCCCTATGTGGATGTGTCGAAGCAAGGCAAGGAGTAGTTATGCAGTGTAAATGTGCAGGGTATCCCCCCATCCAAGGTAGACACAAGTACTAGAGTGGCTTTTCATCTGTTCTTGATTTTTGCAGAATGGTCTGGTTTCTGTCATATTTTTTGTACTGTTGATTTATGCTTATTCCTCAAAGTGCCTGTTGCTCTGTGTTTAAGTAGCAATACTTTAATGACCATCAGGTAAGCCTGGCTGAGATTGTAATAAGCATACTGTTAAAGAATTGCCAACATTGAAAGCCTTTCTGTTGTTGCCATGTAGAGAATGCTTAACTAATGTATAAGCCTTGGGTATTGAAATGCATATGACAGTATTTGTAATAAAGGACAGGATTACGTTATTTTAAGAAGCTCATTACACTTGGAGACTTCCAGTAATCTCTGCAGGCTTTACCCATAAACTAAACAGAATGCCAATCGTGTGGTCCATAACCTGTACAGTAATCCTTTTAAGCAATGTATCTTGAGTTTATTTCTTGTTTGCTTTTCATTTTTTACTTTGATCATGTTTTCCCCATGAAACAAGTAGATGGTTGTCAGGCAGCAGGTCTTTTTTTGGATAAGGAACATTTTTACAAGTGGGGGCATCAGAGATTTCTACTTTCAGCATGTTACTTGGTACTTTAATAAAGCTGAATATAAATTATAATTAGAACTGCAGTGCAAGAAGTGGTTTGAGTTGAGTGCTGCTTGTTTTTCTTATACTTGATTTTGACTGGCATTCCATTAATGTATTTAAAAAAGTAATTTATTTTTTCATGCCTCACAACCTTTTTTGTTTCCATCTAGATATTAAGCTGTCATGCAGCCAATGCATTGAAATATTTTCATTCTTCTACACTTCATTTTGTCTTGATTGGACTCTCATAATGACGGTTTGGCACCCATGGCAGTGTATTTAGTTAGTTTTTTGTGGTTTTGAGCATAGCTCTTCCCCTTTCTAGTTGACCACACCCCTTCCCATTGACCCCACCCATTCAGCTGTCTCCTGCAGCCCCCCTTTGATTTGAAGTCACCAGCCGCCACTGCTTCATATCCTGTTCTGTAAGTCCCGATATGTGCATTCAAGTCACCCATTATCAACACCAATTCATGTTGTCTTGCTTTATCTAATAGGTCCTGCAACTGCTGTCTGAATGCATTCTTTTCCTCACTATCACAACCCTGTTGTGAGGCATAGGCTGAGATTATGAATACTGCCTTATCATTACACTGGAGTCAGATTGCCATGAGTCTCTCATTAATTCTGATTATATCCCTCACTGCCTTCTGAAGTCTCTCTGTCACCACAATTCCTACACCATTTCTAGCCTGTTCCCCCACCTGAATAGTAGAGTCTGGATCCCAAGCCAAGTGGCTTTGCTGCACTGCCCTTCCATCTCATCACTTGGATTCATAGGATGTCCAGCCTCCTCCATATCATCATGTCATCCACTTCCAAGCTGCATCCTGTCAGTGAACCTACATTAAGCATATCAATTCTCAGTTAATGTTTGGCAGGTTGGTTGGTTTTACATCCAGCTTTTGCTCAACAGAGCTATCCCAGGTAACCCAGACCGGGCAACTAGACACCGGTCAGCCAGTAACTTATTGGCCCAGGTCTGCTGGGCTTTATGGTGGGCACACACTGGCCAATAGGGCCACATATATCCCTCCCGCCATTCGCAAGGGTCCCTTGCGTGAGTGAGAGTAAGCTGGGTCCTCAACCCACTTATCACCGGTAACTGCCCATGCCCATTTTTGGTGACATTAGTCAACATGACTGAATCACCTAGAGCCATATTTTACACTGTTGAGTGGCTAGCCCTGCCATGGCATGCAGTCTGTGATCTGTGTTCTTCTATCCTGAGGATACTGCACACCACAGTAGAAGCCCAAAGTGGTTGGTCTGTACAACTCTTCCCCATATAGGGCACTTTAACCACTAAGCCTTTTGGTATACAGTATGTTAATATTGATGGACTCACTGCGTTATTGTGCCTTTCAGTATACAGTATGTTAATATTGATGGTCTCACCACGTTATTATGCCTTTCAGTATACTGTATGCTAATATTGATGGCTTCACTGCATTATTATGCCTTTCAGTATACAGTATGTTAACATTGATGGTCTCACCATGTTATTATGCCTTAAGCTATACATTATGTTAATATTGATGGTCTCACTGCGTTATTGTGCCTTTCGGTATACAGTATGTTAATATTGATGGTCTCACCATGTTATTATGCCTTTCAGTATACTGTATGTTAATATTGATGGCTTCACTGCATTATTATGCCTTTCAGTATGCAGTATGTTAATACTGATGGTCTCACCACGTTATTATGCCTTTTGGTATACAATATGTTAATACTGATGGTCTCACTGCGTTAATGTTCCTTTCGGTATACAGTATGCTAATATTGATGGTCTCACCAAATCATTGTGCCTTTCGGTGTACAGTATGTTAATATTGATGGTCTCACTGTGTTATTGTGCCTTTCAGTATACAGTATGTTAATATTGATGGTCTCACCATGTTATTATGCCTTTCAGTATACTGTATGTTAATATTGATGGCTTCACTGCATTATTATTCCTTTCGGTATACAGTATGTTAATACTGATGGTCTCACTATGTTATTGTGCCTTTCAGTATACAGTATGTTAATACTGATGGTCTCACCATGTTATTATGCCTTTTGGTATACAATATGTTAATACTGATGGTCTCACTGCGTTATTGTGCCTTTCGGTATACAGTATATTAATATTGATGGTCTCACTGCGTTATTGTGCCTTTCGGTATACAGTATGTTAATATTGATGGTCTCACCATGTTATTATGCCTTTTGGTATACAATATGTTAATATTGATGGTCTCACTGCGTTATTGTGCCTTTCGGTATACAGTATATTAATATTGATGGTCTCACTGCGTTATTGTGCCTTTCAGTAGACAGTATGTTAATATTGATGGTCTCACCATGTTATTATGCCTTTTGGTATACAGTATGTTAATACTGATGGTCTCACTGCGTTATTGTGCCTTTCAGTAGACAGTATGTTAATATTGATGGTCTCACCATGTTATTATGCCTTTTGGTATACAGTATGTTAATACTGATGGTCTCACTGCGTTATTGTGCCTTTCAGGATACAGTATGTTAATATTGATGGTCTCACCATGTTATTATGCCTTTTGGTATACAGTATGTTAATACAGATGGTCTCACTGCGTTATTGTGCCTTTTGGTATACAGTATGTTAATATTGATGATCTTACTGCGTTATTGTGCCTTTCGGGATACAGTATGTTAATACTGATGGTCTCACTGCGTTATTGTGCCTTTCAGTATACAGTATGTTAATATTGATGATCTTACTGTGTTATTGTGCCTTTCGGTATACCGTATGTTAATAATGATGGTCTCACTGCGTTATTGTGCCTTTCGGTATACAGTATGTTAATACTGATGGTCTCACTGCGTTATAGTGCCTTTCAGTATACAGTATGTTAATATTGATGGTCTCACCATGTTATTATGCCTTTCAGTATGCAGTATGTTAATATTGATGGTCTCACTGCGTTATTATGCCTTTCGGTGTACAGTATGTTAATATTGATGGTCTCACTATGTTATTGTGCCTTTCGGTATACAGTATGTTAATATTGATGGTCTCACTGCGTTATTGTGCCTTTCGGTTTACAGTATGTTAATATTGATGGTCTCACCAAATTATTGTGCCTTTCGGTATACAGTATGTTAATATTGATGGTCTCACTGTGTTATTGTGCTGTTTGGTATACAGTATGTTAACACTGATGGTCTCACCATGTTATTATGCCTTTTGGTATACAGTATGTTAATACTGATGGACTCACTGCGTTATTGTGCCTTTCAGTAGACAGTATGTTAATATTGATGGTCTCACCATGTTATTATGCCTTTTGGTATACAGTATGTTAATACTGATGGACTCACTGCGTTATTGTGCCTTTTGGTATACAGTATGTTAATACTGATGGTCTCACTGTGATATTGTGCCTTTCACTTTACAGTATGTTAATATTTATTTATTTATTTATTTTACATTTGTTGACCGGGCTAGTCTAACTGGATATATGTCCATTTTCAGTATAGGCCCAGGGAGAAAAGCTCCAAGCATGAACAGTGACAAAGTTAACAATGTAAAACGACATTGAAAATCATAATGCAGAGGCAGCATTGGTCAAAAGAAAAATTATAATAATAAAATTTTAAGCAATAAAAGTTATACTAAAAATTATACTAAAAAATTGCACTAAACACAATAGTAGGTATGAGCAATACCAATTAAGAGAGAAAAGCCTTCATATTTTATTCTCTTACTATGAAGAAAAGAGTAGTAACTAGATTTGGAGGCATAGGTTAGAGGGATAGGGATAGGGGTAAGAGCAGAAAGGGGAAAAATATATCAGTCTGGGTTCGCACATGGACAAAGCCAGTGAGTTTTAAGATATTCTTTAAGATCTTTTTTAAATAGAGAAGTGGAAGCAAGGGTGGATAATTCAGAAGGAAGCTGATTCCAGCTTTTACCTGCTGTGTTTGAGAAAAGTGAGTCACCAGCTTTGTTGTTGGATTTAATCGAGGAAACTAGGAGCTTATTAGCAGAGCGTAGTGTAGTCAGATTTTTGTATGGTATAATCATATTAATGCGGATAGGGGTGTTGTTGGGGTGGTATAGGGTCTTTTGAGTGATAAGTAATTGTTGATAAAGTATATGGTTCTGCAGTTCTAGCCATTCAAGTTTTTTGAGGTTGAGGCAGTGGTGAGTTTTAAAGGGGGAGCATGTGATGAATCTAGCTATGTTATTATAACAGGTGGAAAGTTTGGAGAGATTGTTTTTAGACAGGTTAGTATATATAGCAGAGGCATAGAAAAGGGTAGAAATGAGGTGGGTCTGGGCAATAGTTTTCCTGGCAGAAGGGGTAAGGAAGGGTTTAATTCTATAGAGGGTACCAAGTTTTTTGTTAACTGATTTTATGGTGGAGTTGATGTGGTCATCACAGTTGAGACGATTATCAATTGTTACACCTAGTAGGCAGGTTGTAGTATCTGGGGTTATGTTGGCAGCATTGTTAGAGGTTATAGAGAAGAATGCATTAGGTGATTTAAGAGTTGGAGAAAATAGCAGTAGTTTTGTTTTTTTGGGGTTTAGGAGGAGGTAGTGTTGCATGAACCAGTTTTTAACATTCTGAAAAACAGTTTGGGTGAGGGACTGGCGAGAGGCTATGTTCTTAGCTGTACAGATTAAGGTGGAGGCATCTGCATATTGAATGCAGGTGGCTTGAGGTATGTTCATATGCAGATCGTTAATAAATAAGGAAAAAAGAAGGGGACCCAAGATAGAGCCTTGGGGTACCCCAATATTTACTGGAAGCAATGTAGACAGATTGTATCCCAAAGAACTGCTTGCTGTTTATTTTCCAGATACGACCTAAACCATTTTAATGCTTGTGGATCAAGAGAATGGGCCTTTAGTTTATCTAGAAGTAGGTTATGGTTAACCATATCAAAGGCTTTGGACAGGTCAATAAAAAGTGCAGAGGAAAATGAGTTATTGTTACGATTTTTATTTATAGAGTTGGTGAAGGATAGTAGGGCAGTTGTTGTGCTATGAAATGGTCTGAAGCCATGTTGGCAGTTAGCTAGTAGGTTATTTTGTAGTAGGTGGTTAAGTAATTGTTTGTGAATACATTTTTCCATTATCTTAGCTAATGGGGAGAGTAAGGCAATAGGTCGAAAGTTAGAAAGCTCAATAGAAGATCCACCTTTATGTAAAGGGATGATGTGGGATACTTTCCATATGGTATGGTTTTGCCTTCTGAGATAGTTCTGTTAATAAGGAGAGAGATGGGATAGCCTATGGCCTTTGCGGCAATTTGTAGGTATTCAGATGGGAGACGGTCAGCAGAAGGGGTTCAAGGTTTCAGCTTTTGAAGTAGCTTACAGATGAAAGATGTAGGTACAGGTTGTATTTGAAAGGTAGGAGATGAAGTCTTGGCGGTGTTTAGTGGGGAAGCAGTAAAAGGTGGTAAAGAGTTGGCTAGGGTTAGAATGGCTTCTGTAAAGTAGTTATTAAAGGCTTTGGGGATCTGGTTGGAGTTATTGTGATTAAAACCTGCTGGGGCCGGACTAGTAGAGTGACCTGGCTGAAGAAGTTTGTTTATCCCTGAGCAAAATTTTTGTGGAGTATGTTGGCTAGTTTGTTGGAGATGAAGGTAGAAGTTTTTTTTGTCTCTAAGAATATCGTTCATGGTGGCATTTCTTAACTGTTTAAAGTGGAGGTGATCTGATGGACATTTGGTGGCTCTCCATTTAGCCCAGATTTTATTTCTGAGGAGCATCTTTTGCCTAGTTTGTTTTGTGAGCCATGGGGCAGATTTGGTTCTTATTTTAATAGAGTGATAAGGTGCATGGAAATCTAGGATTTGAAGAAAGGTATTGTTAAAGTAGGTTACAGCCTCATCAAGTTCAAGATGGGTCAGTGGTGACCAGTCACAAGCTTGCAGTTCATTTAGGAAGCTATCTGGATTAAAGAGTTTTTTTGAGCGGGAGGTTTTGAGATTAAGGTTATTTGGGATATGGACTTTTTGTCTAGTAATGTAGGTAAGCATATGGTCGCTGATATCATCGGGTAAGGTTCCTGGAGTATAGATTTCAGGGTGGCTGTTAATAAGGATCCAGTCAAGAGTAGTTTCCTTACTACTAGGTTTGTGGATTCTAGTAGGAGTGGTTATTAATTGTGAGAATCCAAAGAGATTTACGTGATTAGTAGGTTTAGGGGAACTACAGGTGGACCAGTCAATGTTAAAGTCACCCAGTACAATGGTCTCCTGTGGTAATTGGGTAGAGAGGTAACTAAGTAAGTTTTCAAGAGTATTGGTATTGTTGCCAGGGGGGAGATAGATACAAATTAGATAGATAGATTTGGAGTTATTGATTTGGAGTTTGATAGTCAGGATTTCAGATTTGGTATCTAATGATGGTAGCACATTAAAAGGGGAAATTTGGAGATTAGATTTATAGAGAATGGCTATACCTCCACCTTTTTTGGTTTTACAGTCACTTCTGAGGATGTTATAGCCAGGAGGCTATTGTGCCTTTCAGTATACAGTATGCTAATATTGATGGTCTCTCCAAGTTCTTGTGCCTTTCGATATACAGTATGTTAATATTGATGGTCTCACTATGTTATTGTGCCTTTCGGTATACAGTATGATAATATTGATGGTCTCACCACGTTCTTGTGCCTTTCGGTATACAGTATGTTAATATTGATGGTCTCACTGCGTTATTGTGCCTTTCGGTATACTGTATGTTAATACTGATGGTCTCACTGCGTTATTTGGCCTTTCGGTATAAAGTATGTTAATATTGATGGTCTCACCATGTTATTATTTCTTTCGGTATACAGTATGTTAATACTGATAGTCTCACTGCGTTATTGTGCCTTTCGGTGTACAGTATGTTAATATTGATGGTCTCACTGCATTATTGTGCCTTTCAGTATACAATATGTTAATATTGATGATCTCACTGCGTTATTGTGCCTTTCGGTATACAGTATGTTAATACTGATAGTCTCACTGCGTTATTGTGCCTTTCGGTGTACAGTATGTTAATATTGATGGTCTCACTGCATTATTGTGCCTTTCAGTATACAATATGTTAATATTGATGATCTCACTGCATTATTGTGCCTTTCTGTATACAGTATGTTAACAGTGATGGTCTCACTGCGTTATTGTGCCTTTCAGTATACAGCATGTTTATATTGATGGTCTCACCACGTCATTGTGCCTTTCGGTATACAGTATGTTAATACTGATGGTCTCATTGCATTATTATGCCTTTCAGTATACAGTATGTTAACATTGATGGTCTCACCATGTTATTATGCCTTAAGCTATACATTATGTTAATATTGATGGTCTCACTGTGCTATTATGCCTTTCAGTGTACAGTATGTTAATACTGATGGTCTCACTGCGTTATTCTGCCTTTCGGTATACAGTATGTTAATATTGATAGTCTCACCATCTTATTATGCCTTTCAGTATGCAGTATGTTAATATTGATGGTCTCACTGCGTTATTGTGCCTTTCGGTATATAGTATGTTAATATTGATGGTCTCACCACGTTCTTGTGCCTTTCGGTAAACAGTATGTTAATACTGATGGTGTCACCACGTTATTATGACTTTTGGTATACAGTATGTTAATATTGATGGTCTCACTGCGTTATTGTGCCTTTCGGTATACAGTATGTTAATATTGATGGTCTCACCACGTTATTATTCCTTTCGGTATACCGTATGTTAATAATGATGGTCTCACTATGTTATTGTGCCTTTCGGTATACAGTATGTTAATATTGATGGTCTCACTGCGTTATTGTGCCTTTTGGTATGCAGTATGTTAATACTGACGGTCTCACTGCGTTATTGTGCCTTTCTGCATACAGTATGTTAATATTGATGGTCTCACTGCATTATTGTGCCTTTCAGTATACAGTATGTTAATATTGATGGTCTCACCACGTTATTATTCCTTTCGGTATACAGTATGTTAATATTGATGGTCTCACTATGTTATTGTGCCTTTCGGTATACAGTATGTTAATACTGATGGTCTCACTGCGTTATTGTGCCTTTCGGTGTACAGTATGTTAATATTGATGGTCTCACTGCGTTATTGTGCCTTTCGGTAAACAATATGTTAATACTGATGGTCTCACTGCGTTATTGTGCCTTTCGGTATACAGTATGTTAATATTGATGGTCTCACTGCGTTATTGTGCCTTTCGGTAAACAATATGTTAATACTGATGGTCTCACTGCGTTATTGTGCCTTTCAGTATACAGTATGTTAATATTGATGATCTTACTGTGTTATTGTGCCTTTCGGTATACAGTATGTTAATACTGATAGTCTCACTGCGTTATTGTGCCTTTCAGTATACAGTATGTTAATATTGATGGTCTCACCATGTTATTATTCCTTTCGGTATACAGTATGTTAATATTGATGGTCTCACTATGTTATTGTGCCTTTCGGTATACAGTATGTTAATACTGATGGTCTCACTGCGTTATTGTGCCTTTCGGTGTACAGTATGTTAATATTGATGGTCTCACTGCGTTATTGTGCCTTTCGGTAAACAATATGTTAATACTGATGATCTCACTGCGTTATTGTGCCTTTCGGTATACAGTATGTTAATATTGATGGTCTCACTGCGTTATTGTGCCTTTCGGTAAACAATATGTTAATACTGATGGTCTCACTGCGTTATTGTGCCTTTCAGTATACAGTATGTTAATATTGATGATCTTACTGTGTTATTGTGCCTTTCGGTATACAGTATGTTAATATTGATAGTCTCACTGCGTTATTGTGCCTTTCGGTATACAGTATGTTAATACTTATCGTCTCACTGCATTATTGTGCCTCTCAGTATACAATATGTTAATATTGATGATCTTACTGCGTTATTGTGCCTTTCGGTATACTGTATGTTAATATTGATGGTCTCACCACATTATTATGCCTTTCGGTATACAGTATGTTAACAGTGATGGTCTCACTGCGTTATTGTGCCTTTCAGTATACAGCATGTTTATATTGATGGTCTCACCACGTCATTGTGCCTTTCGGTATACATTATGTTAACACTGATGGTCTCACCATGTTATTATGCCTTAAGCTATACATTATGTTAATACTGATGGTCTCACTGTGTTATTGTGCCTTTCGGTATACAGTATGTTAATACTGATGGTCTCACTGCGTTATTGTGCCTTTCGGTATACAGTATGTTAATATTGATAGTCTCACCATCTTATTATGCCTTTCAGTATGCAGTATGTTAATACTGATGGTCTCACTGCGTTATTGTGCCTTTTGGTATACAATATGTTAATATTGATGGTCTCACTGCGTTATTCTGCCTGTCGGTATACAGTATGTTAATATTGATAGTCTCACCATCTTATTATGCCTTTCAGTATGCAGTATGTTAATATTGATGGCCTCACCACGTTCTTGTGCCTTTCGGTAAACAGTATGTTAATACTGATGGTGTCACCATGTTATTATGACTTTTGGTATACAGTATATTAATACTGATGGTCTCACTGCATTATTGTGCCTTTCGGTATACAGTATGTTAATATTGATGGTCTCACCACAATATTATTCCTTTCGGTATACAATATGTTAATATTGATGGTCTCACTATGTTATTGTGCCTTTTGGTATACAATATGTTAATACTGATGGTCTCACTGCCTTATTGTGCCTTTCTGTATACAGTATGTTAACACTGATGCTCTCACTGCATTATTGTGCCTTTCAGTATACAGTATGCTAATACTGATGGTCTCACGGCATTATTGAGCCTTTTGGTATACAATATGTTAATATTGATGGTCTCACCACGTTATTATTCCTTTCGGTATACAGTATGTTAATATTGATTGTCTCACTGCGTTATTGTGCCTTTTGGTATACAGTATGTTAATACTAATGGTCGCACTGCGTTATTGTGCCTTTCGGTATACAGTATGTTAATATCGATGGTCTCACCACGATATTATGCCTTTCGGTATACAGTATGTTAATACTGATGGTCTCACTGCGTTATTGTGCCTTTCAGTATACAGCATGTTAATGTTGATGGCCTCACTGCGTTATTGTGCCTTTCGGTTTACAGTATGTTAATATTGATGGTCTCACCATATTATTATTTCTTTCATTATGCAGTATGTTAATATTGATGGTCTCACTGCGTTATTGTGCCTTTCAGGATACAGTATGTTAATACTGATGGTCTCACTGCGTTATTGTGCATTTCAGTATACAGTATGTTAATATTGATGGTCTCACTGCGTTATTGTGCCTTTCAGTATACAGTATGTTAATATTGATGTTTCTTGTTTTTGACTTTACCCATCTAATCGCTCACTAGTAGAGGCCACATCCCTCTACAGGTGATCAAGATGTGCATCCTTATCTTTCCATGTGCATTGTTGGTGAGTATCTAATCTGACTAAAATGTTTCCAATCTATTTTTGTAACCTCTTCTCTCATTCCTTTACCTCCTCTCGCCATGTATTTTAGCCTAACTATACTTCCAGAAAATGTATTCTGTACCTGCTTTTTCTGCATCACACCTCCAACACTGATCATATTCTATATTCTGGTAGTCCCTGTTTCATTCTCACTGAGGTCAGGTACTATCTGTCCTGCATTCTCATCTGACGCCTTGTCTGCTGATTGATATCCTGTTTCAGTCACCATCCTCCCAGCTCTTATGCATTGTTTTCCATCATTCTTTCTCTTCCCAGATTCTTCTGTGATTCCATCTCTCCCTCATTTTCTTGTCCCATGTCTCCACATGATTCCACTTCTCCTTTTACATTTTCACTCTGCACACTCTATGTTTTTCTCTTTTTTAAAATGTTCTTTCCTATCTTCTTTAGAATCCCTTCTGTGCCAATGCTCATCCACCACCCTCCGCCATCAGTTCAAAGATTCATTTCCATGTCTTCACTTTAGTCTATATTGCATCCTACCTCTGGTTTAGCTAGAGACCTTATTCTAATTTATTTCATCCTCTCTCTGTCATAATCCTCTTCTCTTCCACCCATGCCCCTTTCTCCTCTTTTCCCATTCTGTTACTTGACCCCTTTTTCCCACGCTTCCTCCAGTGCTCATGCATTCACAGCTGATTCATTGTTTCTTTACCTTTTTCTCCCTCCTCCTCATTTCTTATTTTCTTTTTTATTTCTCTCTTCTTCCCTTATTTCATCTCTCCTGCTTTGGTTCCCTCTTCAGCTTTGGCTATGCCTTTAAGGAATGTTTAAATGCATATGATTGTATGCATCTTTTAAAGTCTGTGTCTCTCTCTCTAGCCTCCTTCTTCATTCTTAGTCCTACATTTACCTTCACATCTTCTTGCCTTTCCTTGTTCTCCCTATAAATCTCTCACATTTGTTTTGGATATATTTGACCACCTTTCCCATGTCTGTAATGGGTATGTGCCTTTGTACGTATCTGCATATCCGTATCCGAATGTTCGAATAATCATGACATTCATCCTCCTTACTAACATCAAACAGTTTTCCTTCCATCTTCCTAGGTTTTCTTTTATCCACTATGTTTCTTGTATGTCTTTTCCCTGATTTTTTTATACCATTTCACAGATTTATAACGCTGAGCATGTATGCACAGTTTTGTTTGTTATTTAACGGTTTCCCTGCATTTCTTTGCTTCATTTTCTTGCATTTCTTGTCATCACCATTTTCATTAGATTGCACTTGAGTTATCTGTAGCTACAAATTCCTGCAAAACTACATTTGCTGCCCTTTCTCAGCCAATATTGTATAGTCATCAGCAAATAGCAGGAATTTAGCCTTCCCTTTCCTCTTGTCCTGTTTTTAGCCTTCCCTTTCCTCTTGTCCTGTTTTAGGCCTTCCCTTTCCTCTTGTCCTGTTTTTAGCCTTCCCTTTCCTCTTGTCCTGTTTTTAGCCTTCCCTTTCCTCTTGTCCTGTTTTAGGCCTTCCCTTTCCTCTTGTCCTGTTTTTAGCCTTCCCTTTCCTCTTGTCCTGTTTTAGGCCTTCCCTTTCTTCTTGACCTGTTTTAGGCCTCCCCTTTCCTCTTGTCCTGTTTTTAGCCTTCCCTTTCCTCTTGTCCTGTTTTTAGCCTTCCCTTTCCTCTTGTCCTGTTCTTCTCTAGTTCTTTTTTTGCCGGCCTTGTAAGTCCATCCACAGTTGCTCTAAATTGACCTACTGACAGCAGGTATCTGCATCTGACCCCCCTGTTTATGCAGATTTCTTCTGTACATTCTCCACTTACCAGGAAGGATGACTTTAATAATTGGCTTAATGTTTGGTGTCATTTAAATGGGGGGGTCCAATATTTGTCAGCTGTGGAGGGCATGATTGACAGATCATACTGGTTTACCAGGGATTTACCTGCAACTGCCCCCTCTCAGCTTTTGAATAATTGGCAAAGACATTATCCACCCATAGTGTCTTTTTTCAGAATGTCAGTCAGATAGTATCCATCCTAGACAGGATAATAACAAAGAGACCCTCTTTCTCTTTGCACGTTGGATGTCTAGCAGATAGCCTCAGTGACCATCTGCTAACCTATCTTCTTAGGCACCAAATAAATACACTAAAAGACATCAAGTACCATCAAATTAGGAACAAAAGAAAATTTAACACCCGACACTTCTTATCCACCCTCAAACTCTGTAATTCGGAACCACTCGAACATCTCCCCTTTGAAGACATTGTACAATACTTCAACTGCACCTTCCTAAACATTCTGAACAAACAAGCCCCTCCTAGAATAATAAGAATCAAACCAATGGCTAACCAAAGGAACTAGGGCAATCCTAACTTTAAGAGATAAAGCTTGGGAGCTTTGGTATAAAAACAAAAATCTCAGTCATCTATTTAGGCATTCCAAGAACTAAGGAATAAATCCAAAAATCAAATAAAACAAGACAAAATAAACCACTACTATAACATTCAAGCTAAACACCAGAACAACCCACAGAAGTTTTGGCTAGCCATAAATAACATCCCGCAACCTGGAAGTTCTAACACCCCCCAACCATCAACAATACAGACACCTCAGTAATACAGTTTAAAACATATTTCACAGATACTATGGTAGCTCTGTCAAACTCCAGGTGTTGTACCCCTCCTAAAACTCCCCTTGTATTAAACACTGATAACAATACATTCTGCTTCCAACCCGTTCCAACCGGCACTATTTAAAAATATCTTAAAAACCTCAAGCCAACCACCTTACCAGCTGACAACCTACCAGCAGAATGTCTCAGATTAGCTGCAGAATCCATTTCCTATCCAGAATCCATCCTAATTAACTGATCCATTGCTGAGCATCAAGTCCCAAAAATATGGAAAGTCTCCCACATTATCCCACTCCATAAGGGGGGCAAATCAACTGACCTATATAACTATAAGCCGATAGCTATCTTGTCAGCTCTCTCCAAAATCCTGGTGAGATGTATCCACTTACAAATTATGGCCTATCTCTTAGCTAATAACCTTCTGTTCCAAACCCAACATGGATTTCGTCCCTTCCACAGTACTACCTCTGCACTGATAAGCTTTACTAATGCAATCAATCAGCATGGAAACAACAGCAAATTAGTCTCCCTCTATCTTTTCAGGTCTTTCCAAAGCTTTTGATACCTTTTCTCACCATAAGCTAATTGATGCCCTCTCAGAGCTGCAACTTAATCATTCTGCTCTTGAATGGTTTAAGGGATTCTTAACAGGGCACCAGCAAGCTGTTAAATGACAGCATGACCTATCTCCTGTAGTACCTGTTACTTTAGGAATCCATCAAGAATCTATCCTTGGCCCCCCTTCATTCACAATATTTACTAACAATTTACATACCGCTACCCGACACGCATCCCTTGTCCAGTATACAGATGATTCCATGTTGATGCACCTCCCCATCCCTGCAATAGTTAGAGCTCATAACACAACAATCTTTCTCAGCAGTAGAATCATGGTTAGTGGATTCACAGCTTATATTAAAGCTAAATAAGACCAAACTCATGATCTTCCACCCCACAAGACCTGCACATCCCCCCATCACTTGAAATAATAGCAACATTTCTTCAGTAATGCAGCCAAAAACCTTTCTAGTAACGCAGACAAAATGTCTGGGTGTTGTCACTGACAACAACTTAAAATTTGACATTCTTGTAGCCCAGACGATACAAAAGTGCAGAAAAAAATTGGTCACCTTATATGGGAACCAGCAGTATCTAACACATCACACAAAAGCCATCATTGGCATAACACATCCGGTGTCTACTCTCCTTTATGCCTTACCAATAATGACAAACTTAAGGAAAACAGACTTGGTTAAACTAGACACATGTTACAATCAAACTGCTATGGTTGCTACAGACTCTGCCTATAGATCTCACCACTGCTTAACCCTAAAGAAACACGATTGGAACTTCCATATCTTCTGACCTACAACCAGCTTACCACAGCCCACAGACTCCAAAATCAACCCCCAAAAACCCTGCCCTGCAAGATTTGCTACTTCCATACTCTAGTAACTGAGTCCTTTGCTCAAGTAATACATTTTTACTGTTACCAAACCCAGTAACACTCCTGGAGAAGCTTTTTATTCTTATTCTATAGCCAAACTCGGGAACTCATTACCAACTACTACTATAAGACTAACTGCTAATTCTTCCCCTTTAACAAAAGCACTAAAATCCCACTTATCTTACACTTGGCTATTGTCTTGTACTATCTCTGGATAGGTTCAGACAATCTCCCTTAATTCTACCCCTCTCTCCTTAACATTTAATTCCTAACACATTCTTAGGCTTCCTATAATAACAAAACTAACAGTCTCTACCTATCTTTTCTAAAGAGGCTTTCCGTAGCTCCCCAAATCATGGACTATTTACTATCTGAAAATTAACTTGCATATTCTTATGTCTGCACCTTATATTAAACACATCTCTTTCTCTCTTGGCAAATTCACTCTGTTACTGTTTGAACATACTTCTGTTTTAGGCTATACTAAATTCTACTAAATATGCTACTATGTTACTAAATACACGACTATGTTACTAAATACACTAATATGTTACTAAGCTGTATACTGACTCTGTGCACTAAAGTTTTGTATAAAGTGTGATTACATCATTTGCTAAGACTGCTTTCTACATTGTATATATGGAATATATACACATTCTAGCTAGGCTTATAAATGCCCTAGGGCAGATAGCCTAGTATGAACCTATGAACCTATATATATATATATATATATATATATATATATATATATGTATTGTCTTCTATTATAAATGTGAAGCTTTTCACCCTGGGCCTCCTCTGAAAAAGGACTTGTGTCCAGTCAGACTTTCCTGATAAACAAATGTAAAATAAAATAAAATAAATAAATATACTTACCAATATAATGAAACAAACAAAGAAAATATTAAGGTGTTACTGAAATTTTAGGAGCCTAAACAAGAAACTCCACTCCCTACAAGCCCTCCTCACCCCAAAGGAAGTAGACAGCTCTATAGTGTCTTTAATATACTTTAAAATGGCAAACAGTACTCCAGCTGTGCAGGACTATAATGCCTTCCCCACATTTAAACCAGCTACTGCTTCGGTGGAAAACAAGGTGGAGGGGTCTCAGTCTTCATTCAGAAGAGGCTCACATCAAGATCGGTAAAGCAGCATGATGCCCTAGAGCTTCTTCATGTCCAATTCACAATCAGAAAGCTAAATAAACACAAAACGGTACAGAACGTGGGGAAACACACTGCAGCTAAAACACGCAACTAATAAACTAGCTTTAAATAAAGATAAGCGCTTTTGTGTTGTATTATAAGACTTCTTCAGACAACATAAAAAGAACAAGCTCCAATATTTAAACCTGACAGAGTCACCTGATTTTTTTCCACCCCAAAATTCTTGGGTCTATATTAGAACACCGAACTTTCAAAATTTCAAGTGTTCTAATATCGACCCGTTTTCAGCGAACGCTGATAATATTGAAGAAAAAGAAAACTGAATTTTTTCCTAGGGAAAGAATTCAGTTGTCCATTTCTGTTGATTCAGTATTTTCAGCGCTGTGGTGGAAAGTTACGGGTCGGGTTCAGGTAAGTGTGCGATTGTGTGGACGTGAGGGTAAGGGCGGGGTAGGTGAGTTAGGGTTAGGGTGCGGGTCAGGTAAGTGTGCGATTGTGTGGACGTGAAGGTTAGGGCAGGGTAGGTGAGTTAGGGTTAGGGCGCGGGTGAGGTGGCTGTGCGATAGTGACGGACCTTAGGGTTAGGGCTAAGGTAAGTGAATAGTTAGTGGTGTATGTATAGTTTAGTATAGGGTTAGGTGTAAGAGTTTAGGTGTATGTGTGTGGATTGCTGTTTTTTTGGTGTGCTTGTGTTGTGTGTATGTGTTTTGAAACAGCAATTTTTTCCCTAGGAAAAAAATTGCCGTTCTGTCTATTCAATGTTTTAAATTTTCGATTAATAGGGTTCGATATTAGAACACTCGAAATTTTGAAAATTTGGTCTTCTAATATAGACCCAAATTCTTAAACCTTTTTAAAGGTACATGCCAGCCATTACACATATTAACGTATATCACTACTAGAAAAAAAATGAAAAAAATGAAAAATAAAAATCAAAAAGCTCCTGTACTGAATATTAACTAGCTATAGAACTCCCTCTATAACCCAAAAAAGCCACAATGCCTACCTACAAGAACTAGAGTTGCTTGATATTACATCCAGTACCATTTTAATGGATGATCTAAACTATATTGTTTATATAATTGTGACTTAATGAAATGTTGAGAGACTAGTGTGAAGTTGCTGTGAGAACATCCTATTTTTGGAAATTAGCTAATCATTTTAAGGCACAGTACTTCTTGTAGCAGCTATCTAGGAAACTTAGATAGCTGGAGTTATATTTCTCTGTATGCTTTCTCCCTGTGTTTATTGTACTTTAATCTTCTTTGTGTGCCAGCCTATGTATATTTTATTTGGTATTTCTGCTATTTTCTTTTATCATTTAAGTAAAACCTATTTAATTATCTCTAAGCTATTGTATCTGTTTATTTCTTTATTACAAGTGTATTTGTGCACTGTAGCTTAATCGAGAAGAGGGTAACCACTTCCACTGAGGAATAACACACTATAAGGGCCACATCTTTGAGACTGCTTCGGCCAACTACCTGTAAAAGAGATATCAAGTGGCACAATCAGAGAGTGCCAGTAACTGGAAGTCTCTGACTTTCTTCAGAATGGTGGCAGTACTACCAGGCCCAGTAACAAAGCTGTGTGGAATTGGAGGATTTGACAGCCTTCCCTGGAAATTGTGTGCAAGTGTGTGAATGTGAAAAATAATATTTTGAGTGAAAGGCAGTTATTGTGGCTAGAGGAGTGCTGGGAAACATTTTTCAAGGAGAGAGTGGTGTAGCTCTGTAAGTGAATGGTGTGCAGTCTAATTTGGGTGTGGTGGTTGAAGATCTATACCCAGGGCAGTATCAGAAAATCGCTCTTAGTGCCAAGGTTGTGTTTTGTGGATTATTCATTGAAACAAACTGGGTAACATTTAGTGGCACTGGTTGCCATGAGGCTGTCATAGCCAGATTCTATAAAGTTTGTGGAATCTGCTGCATTATGCCAATATCAGCTCAAAACTTGTGGATAACATTGTAATATGTTAATGTACGACAAGAAACTCAGAATAGCTCTGCACACAATAGAATATTGCAGTATCAATGTAGCACTATAGAAGTGCGCAAATAATCCACAAGGAATAAGGAATGGTTGCCAATCACGTTGTATGGTACTAAAGTTATAGAAAGATGATTACAATTCAAGCATCCTGATAGTTATATTGAAATATATTTGGCAGAATATGTACAGTTAGGTTAAAGACAACTATTGAATGTAAGTAATAGAAGATAACTCCACCGGAGGACAGAACCAAACCTGTGACCATGCATGTGAAAGACAAACAACCAAGCACATTGCCAAACAAAAGTATTGCAGAAGAGCAACAAATGCTGCTACATACACAAGTAGGTGTACACAACCAAAACAAACGTGTAATAGAATGTGTATTTGTTACACACATATGCCGCATCAAAGACAACACACAGGTGTAGATGTGTATGTATGTCTACCAGTGGCATAAATGTAAAGTACATGAAATCAATGTTGATATACATACACCAATGACATTTAGTAGTCTGTTCAAAAAAGTAACAATACAGCATAATGAATATAGCAGGTTGTGCACATGGATGGGAAAAAAAACTACACTGAGTAGCACAGATGTATAATGAAAACAAGGGTGTATTGCAGGCATTAGTCATCAACTTGTGTGCACATGTCCTGAATTGTACAATGGGCATACATGTGGCACATGTCCTGCATTGTATAATGAGCATACATGTGGCACATGTCATGAATTGTATAATGGACATACATGTGGCACATGTCTTGCATTGTACAATGGACATACATGTGGCACATGTTCTGCATTGTATAATGGGCGTACATGGGGCACATGTCATGAACTGTATAATGGGCATACATGTGACACATGTCGTGCTTTGTACAATGGGCATACATGTGGCACATGTCCTGCATTGTATAATGTGCATACATGGGGCAGATGTTCACTGTGTCAAATAAATAAATGTCAGTGGATAGTAGTTTTAACAAAGGCAGACACACCTGCAAAAATAATACTGAAATAAGAAGGTGGGTGGGAGTTGGATAACTTGAGCCCACATCAGGATAAAACAGGACAAGGTAAGATGACACAATGAAAAGGGTGCTGTAGAAGCTACACATAAATGCATTTAACCAACTGAAAAATGCATGTCAAGTGGCCAGATGGATCGCTGATATCCACAGAAATGGAAATGTATAAAACACACATACACTGTAATATGCAATCATGTCACATCAACATGCATAGGTAAACAAGCTAAAAATTACAATCACATACACATGTACTGTCATGCAAATGTCAAATAAAGAAATGCAGGTGTATGTCAACCACCCTGCTCATTATGGAGCAGAAGACACAGCTCTGAGCATCATTATATAGCACATCAGCAGTAACTCAGTGAGCACTTACATGTCAAAAGTACATTTGTGTGTCAGTATGTATCCAACTATGTGCACATACACACATACAGTCATTTAATATCTACAACTACTTATGGAAAGTGTACACCGATGTCAGTACGTAATGGGTGTAGATATGCTACATACAACAAACATGGTGTAACATACTGTTAAAGAATGTGTTATCTGTAACATTGTGCACTGATTAATGTTACAATGCTGTTTGATGCAGTCATAAAAAGGAGGACTGCACATAGAGAGGATATACATATACATGTTCCCACATGGCATCAGAATTGTCTACCTATGACACACAATATCACAGCATGACAGCAGGACATCATGACAACTGACATCCAGAAAACATGTTAAATGACATGTCTGTATGTTGCACATACCTGATATGGTAAAACAGAAATCCAAGGCATATGGAGTATATGTGATAGCATTTTAGGCTTTTTTTAGTGATGTCCCCATATTTTTATTCATTGCCAATGGATTGTGGTTTTAATTATTATATTTTTAGAACTGATACATATTTATATAGTATATGTATATGTTTTTTATATATTTGTCTTTTTACATGTGAAATAATTTTTGTAGGTCATTTTTATATAATAGTATCATCGTTGTTTTCTTGTTTTTAACCTTTAATAAGGTGTATCATTTTAAATGTTAATTGATTCAACTGTTGAATGATGCAAGCACCTATAAAACAGGGGTGGAGAGCATTTCTGGTTGTATCTGATGAAGCCTGGGTATTGACAGACGAAAACTAATTTTTTACCTTGATTTTGGAGCATTAATATTGTATTCTGGTATTAAAGGAGTATTTTTACACCATCACTTCCCTTCCTTTGTGCTGGATATTGTGGTTTATTGTGTTTGTTCTGGGCAAATACTCCATTTTTCTGGTTACTTGCTCATTATGGAGCTTCACGAAAGGCAGAATTCACCCATAGTTCACTTGGAAGGAGTGAGAAGTTCTGAAGTTGGTGAATTTCAAAAAATTACAGGTCAATTGACCCAATTGGTGGATTTGCTTACTCCTATTGGACAGGGTTTGGCTGTGCTTCTATCTTCTGCTTCTCTCCCTTGTAATCAGGAAGTGATATCATGTATGGGCTTCTGGCATTCTGCTACTGTGGCGTCTAACCATACATGGGTTAGTGAGGAACAGGTGAATGCTGTGTCAACTCAGCCTAGCAGGGATGCATTGGATTCTACGCCATCCATTTTCCATTCACAATGCGCAAGTGATGATGCACTGGGGAACGGAATGAACTATTCCAATGTTAATCATGAACATGTGGACTTAAATGTTTGGTTGATTCAAAAGCCAGTTTTCAAGAAACGTTCAATGAATCCAAAGAATGATGAAACTTTGGACACTTACAACAACAGTTTATTCAAATTACATGAAGCCCTGTTAAGGTACAAGACTCTTGATATTGACAATACTTATTTAAATAAATGTATTAGTGCCCAAGGGCTTATGGGTAAACAGATACCCTAATAATGTTCAATTTGGTTCTGATTTTTATAAGGATCTTGTATCCATTTTTGATAACTGTGGTTTCGAGATATTAAGAGCTATTATCAAAAATAATGAACATGAAATGTCTAGTTTACAACAGTGTATTGAAATTTTAAATCAATGATTTGATGTTCAGTACTGAGAGTGAGAAAGTGAAGTATTATGATTTGAGATGCCAGATAGATGATAAATGTAATGAAATTTTGAATAGAAAATATAAAAAATTGGATAGGGACATCAGGGAATACCAGGAAGGTAAACACTATCCACCCCCCAAGTCTAATAATATTTTCACCCACACTCGGAGGCTTACTAATAGTTTTGCTCCCAAGTATCATCGTCAAGAGCTACAAATGAATGGCAAATACGGTAATTACCAAGGAGCATATCGTCTTAATGAATACCCAAAAATGGATCTCCCTGTTGAGTCAACTCCTCCACGTAGGTCCGAGACACTTAAAAATAAAAATAAATCCAACCATTTTCACAAGGAGATGTATCATCAGAAAGGAGGAGGCTCCAGGGGGTATGCCAGATAGAAGGTGTGGAAGTTGATTGTCTATAACAAATGACTAAAATAAATTTAGGGGGCTTTCACATCTTTAATTACAGAAACTTGGAAATTAATACTGAATATGTTAAGTTGTTTATGAAAGGTTTCAAATTCATTCCCAGAAAGAAAACCAACCTTACCCAGGTCATACTGGATGTAAAAATGTTTGTCAGGAAACTTAATTTGGAGAATTTATTTGGGGGGAGACCCCTGTTAGTTAATTCAGGTGTGCCAAAGAAGTCGAGTACCTTTAACTCCCCTTTGCACCCTCAGTTGAAGAATTTTGAGTTGGCCTTAGAAAAAGAAATCAGAAATGGTTACCTTGTTAATAAGATCAGGCATAATTTAACTCCTGGTGAGAACTAATTACTGAATGATTTATGTGCCAATCCATCCATAAGAATTATGGAACCCGACAAAGGAGGGGGCATTGTTTTTATGAACAAGATTCTCTATGAAGCTAAAATGTTGTCCATTTTACAGGATGATACTAGATATAGTAGGGTCTCAATCAACATAGCCTACAGGAAAATAGACTTTGCATTGAAAGATTTATTTGATTAGGGGGCCATTGATTTTGTGACCTATTCTTATCTGGAAAACAACACGCCCCAGGTTTCTTCCATTTTTGGAATGCCCAAGGTCCATAAAAACATCCAGGACCTCCCACTTAGACTGATAGTGGCCGAAGAAGGTTCCAAAATTGCCCCATTGGCCAAGTATCTTAATTGGAAGTTAAAAACTTTTTGGAGGGAGGGGGACCCACCATCCTGAAGGATTCTTGGGATTTTCTTTCCAAAGTTAAATCTGAATATTTTTCTGAACAACTGATTTTTGTTGCCATAGATGTGGTAGATTTGTTTTCTGTTATCCCACGTGATATGAGTTTACAATGGTTGGAGGAAGCACTTAGAATGAAAGTTGGATTTTCTGAGAATTATATTTTTGTATGTTTGGAATTGGCTGACTTGGTTCTCAGGAATAACTTTTTGTTCTTCGAAGGGGAATTCTTTTGACAGGAAAAGGGAGATGTTATGAGGGCCATTTGTTTGTGCCCCTGCATATACTAACATCATTCTGTTCATATGGGAACATAAATTTGTCACCCAGTCTCATTTTTCCACTTGTTGGAAGATGTATAAAATCAAGTAAAGCGTCTAGTTATTAATGATAAAAAACAATACTACCGCCATCTCCAAAACAAACACAAATATAACCCAAAACATTTCTGGAATTCAGTCTCCACTCTATTAAACCCTGGCACCAAAAGCAATCCTTGCCCAAACACTGACAAAATCCCTGCTGAACTAGCTACCCTTTTCAACTCCTACTTTATAGACACTATATCCAAACTTGCCTCCACCTTTCCCTACACCTATTCACAACAGTAACCCCACTTCTACACACCGTACCCCAGAAAAGCCTTCCCAACAGTCTTTCTTTCTCTCATATTCCCATTTTTATTATTTCTAAACTCCCACTAAAACTCAAACCTGGTAGCACCGCCCCAGACAGTTTACCCCCAGAATACCTTCAAATGTCAGCCAAATCCATCAGCTACCACATAAGCATTCTCATAAATAGATCTATCCAAGAAGCTTATGTACCATCCATTTGGAAGAAAGCTTATATCATACCCTTACACAAAGACTGTAATAATTCAGACATCTCAAATTTCCTCCCTATAGCCATTCTATCTCCTATTTCTAAAATAATGGAAAAATGTATTCAAATTCAACTCATGGATTGCCTATCCCAAAACCAACTACTTTCCACAACTCAGCATGGATTCCGCCCTGGCCATAGTACTACAACTGCTCTCCTATCCTTCCTAGACACTGTTAACCACAGCCACAATGATGGTAAACTTGTCTCCGCACTCTTTCTTGATCACTCTAAAGCTTTCAACACCATCCCCCATCCTCTCCTCCTTTCTAAGCTCTCATACCTTGACTTGTCCACACCATCCTTAACTGGTTCATCAGTTACCTTACAGACAGACAACAGTCCACCAAATGGTTACACTCCTTCTCTCCTTGTCTCATTACTTCCACCGGAGTTCCCCAAGGATCCATCTTAGGCCCCCTCGTGTTCAGTATTTTTATTAATGACTTTCACTCCACTCTCACTCATGCATCTGTAGTTCAATATGTGGATGATTCTACTATTATCTGCTCTGGTACCTCTGAAACCGACCTTCTTACCATCACCCAGAATGCTTTCTCTATTACCGAAACCTGGATGACAAATAATCACCTCACTCTCAACCCAAATAAAACAAAACTCTTGCTCTTTACACCCCGAAAAAGTAGCACCATTAATAAATCTGATTTCATCATTTTCTCCTCCAACAAGACTGCCTTAGAGGTAGTTTCTCATACCAAGTTACTTGGCATAACCTTAGATGACAACTTAACCTTTGACCAACACATCCACAACACCATCAAAAAAGCACACCAAACACTTGGTACCCTCTACCAACATATACACTTTCTGAACTACTCTGCTAGAAAAACAATTGCCCAAACTTTTCTCTTACCTTCTCTCCTCTGTGGTGCCCCCATTCTGATAAAAATCCAATCCTCATTAAAAAATAAAACGGAGAGCTGCTATAACAAAATTGCTAAATTTGTTACTAGAGCAAAACATTCCTCCCACCACTGTCACTCATTACAATCCCTGAACTGGCTAGAACTCCCACAACACCTAACATACATACAACTAGCTACAGCACACAAACTTATCTATAATTCCTCCAAGTGCCCAGCCTTGGCTTCACTTCTGACTGTTTATCAACCAAACCGTTCGCTAAGATCTGAAAATCAATCACTTATCCAAGTTAATAGACCTAAACTCCCTGTAGGCCAATACCTTTACTCTTTCACTGTAGCTAAACTCTGGAATGCCCTTGCAACTTCTCTACGGACTATAAATAATGCCCCGTCATTCAAAAAAAATCATTCTACCAACATCTCTGCTCTCATTGGCTATGCCCTTGCACCATCCCCAATTCCTCAGTCACCTGATTACTAACCTGACTCATTTCTCAGATACCCACACTCTTCTTCACTCTCCCTACTGTGCCTCACCCTTAATCACAGCACAGTGTGCCTCACCCTGCCTCATGTGGTGTAAAGTGCAGATTATCATTATCTGTCCGATCTATTCAATACCTGCCAATCACCCGAGTCTTCCGCAAAATGTTGCTATACATTGCCTGTTACTGTGTCACTTCTGACTCCTATATTATTCTATTGTGTATTGGTAAATGCTGTTATTATTCTTGTATATTGTTAAATGCTGTTATTACTCTTGTATATTGTTAAATGCTGTTATTACACTTTTGTATATTGTTAAATGCTGTTATTACTCTTGTATATTGTTAAATGCTGTTATTACTCTTGTATATTGTTAAATGCTGTTATTACACTTTTGTATATTGTTAAATGCTGTTATTACTCTTGTATATTGTTAAATGCTGTTATTACTCTTTTGTATATTGTCAAATGCTGTTATTATTCTTGTATATTGTTAAATGCTGTTATTACTCTTGTATATTGTTAAATGCTGTTATTACTCTTGTATATTGTTAAAAGCTGTTATTAACTCTCTAAACACATTCTTTATTTTGTATATTGTTTTTGGAGCTTTTCTCCCCGGGCCTCCACTGAAAATGGGCTCATGTCAGCCCAGTGGACTTTCCTGGTTAACAAAAGCAAATAAATAATAAATAACTGGATGACATCTGTATCTTGTGGGATGATAGTTTGGAACAACTCGATGAGTTTATTAAATATCTTTCTAATACGACCCCCTTTTTGAAGTTCACCAATAAGGTCACACATGACCAAATGGATTATTTGGATGTTTCTATTTACAAGTTGAAAGGGGGTTTCATATCTGCCATCTTCAGGAAAGAGACCTTTTCTAATTCTTATATCTGCTTTTCTGGCGCACCCTGACATTTTCAGAAAAGGGGTATCATTAAGGGGACAACTTGTCTGTGCAAGCAGAATGACCTCCTTGGATGATGATTTTGACAAGGAGTGTATCATCTTAGAAAAAATGTTTACAGAAAGAGGTTATCTCAGAGATATGATATATCAAGTGAGGGATAAAGTTAGTAATGGTAGGAAAGATAAATGCAGACCTGAAGAAGTCTAGAAGGATGAAAGCAATCTTTGTTAACAATAGGTTATGAAAATAGAATATGATTTTTACATGCAAAGTGTATATGTATATATTTATATATATTGGTGATTGCCAAATGGTCTAAGGTTTATATATTTCCAGCCGAGTAGTATAAAATCACAGAATTAATAAGCTGTTAATCATCTTTTTAAATTAAAGGTACCACATCATTATGAATTTTATTTAAAGTACATAATGGTTATATTATTATGCCAGCTACTAAGTAGGACAGGACCAGCTCGAATGTCACACTGATGGGGGAAGGGATGTGAATTTAACATGTGTACCAATAACACTTTGTTTTACAGCACAATAAACCACTTCCTTGCCTGATAAAAAGTATATATATATATATATATATATATATATATATATATATATATATATATATATATATATATGTTTAAAAGCTTGTGAGGAAACTAATACTCTGCTATTTTTGTTTTACTTGGATCATTTGTCTGTGTACTTAACGAAGGATTTTCGACTGGAAACAGACTGCCTACCCTGCTTGGATTACTTTCGAATACTTAATAATTCTGTGCAATATTTCAAATTATATATTTTTTATTATTTTTTTGACTTATGGCAAGTTTAAGTTTGCTACTTCTACTACCATTATCTGATCTGATTAATATACAGTGATTAACTAGATATATATGGATTGAAAATCTTCCACACAGTGAACTTTCCTGCACTGTTTTGTTTTTGAAACCACTATACTTGTTTAGTGGGGTGTTTGAGACTTCGGGGATACCACGGTGATTACTTGATTTTTTGGCCCGATTTTAGGTAAGGGTTCATGTATGGCTAGCAATAATGTATGTCATGATACCGAGGATCATGGTTTTCACAGGGCATTTGTTATCACCTTCAGTGGAGATGCTTATTTCATCAAAAATATAATATAAAGGGAATGGAATAAATTCTCCAAATTTATGGATTTAGAGAATATTAAAGGTAAACCCCCTCAAAGTTGTAGTCAGAAAAGGTCAACATATTCAAAATTTGTTGGAACATATGGCCAATTTAGGAGTTTATAGTCAGAAAAAAGTTGGTACTTACAAGTGTGGGGCATGCTGACAATGTATAAACATTAGTCATAGTGAAAAAGTATTTATTAAGGCAAAAGAAAGACAGGCAAGGTGTATTCCAAATGCAACTCCCAAGGTCTAGTTTATATTGTTCAATGTGACCATTGTGATGCTTTTTATGTGGGGAAAACCAAACGACAGCTAAATCATAGGATTTATGAGCACCTAAATTATGTCAAAAATCAGAATGGAGGAAATGCCATTTTCAAGCAAGCACTGGTTTGTAATTTTTGTATTTGTTATTGAAGTAGTACCTAAGGATGTGGAGGGGGGGTCCTTGGGAAACCAAATTAGAATATAGGGAAGCCTACTGGCAGATTGTGCCAGGGGTAATAAGTATCCTGAACTCAATGACAATATTTCTTTGGCACCACTACTTAAGTTAAGGTCTGCCAAATTGTAGTCATTAGTTTTTCTTATTAGTAATGTTGATCCATTTTAATGTGATAACACTTTAGGCTTTTTTAGTGATGTCCTTATATTTTCATTCATTGTCAGTGGATTGTGGATTTAATTGTTATATTTTTAGAATTGATACATATTTATATAGTATATGTATATGTTTTTTATATATTTGTCTTTTTACATCTGAAATAATTTTTGTAGGTCATTTTTTATATAATAGTATCATCGTTTTCTTGTTTTTAACCTTTAATAAGGTGTATCATTTTAAATGTTAATTGGTTCAAGTGATGCAATCACCTATAAAACAGGGGTGGAGAGCATTTCTGGTTGTATCTCATGAAGCTTGGGTATTGACAGATGAAAACGCATTTTTTACATTGATTTTGGAGCATTAATACTGCGTTCTGGTATTAAAAGAGTATTTTTACACCATCAGTGCCCTTCCTTTGTGTCTGGATATTGTGGTTTATTGTGTTTGTTCTGGGCACATACTCCGTTTTTTCTGGTTGCATATGGAATATGGACAACATATTTATTTAACATTTGTTAACTGGGAAAATCCAACTTGGAATGAGCCAATTATCAGTGGAGGCCTGGGGAGAAATGCTCCAGACGCATATCTTTGTAACATGGTAGGAAACCGGAGCACACGGAGGAAACTCACACAAACGCAGGGTGGACATGCACACTCCGCACAGAAAGCACCCCAGCCAAGAACTGAACCAGTGAACCTCTTGCTGTGAGATGACAACACTACTGCTGCACCACTGCGCTGACATATGTTGTCTGCCAGTCATGTAACACACATGTTTACAGGTTATCTCTTGCAGCACTATCTGCAGGTTAACTGCCAAAATGCATGGACAATTGAATGCATGTGGAAAGTGTAATGGGTTAATGTGTGTCATGGACACATTGAAACCAAAGAAAATGTCACACAGCAATAACACATAAGCATGACAGATACATGGCATATATTCACAAGAGAGCACATATTGTCTAATCAATAAATGGTAATCACCATGTTGGCAGCATAATACAAGTGGAGCACATTGACAATAATTATTCTCCGGAGGACCAGGCTGATTGGGTTCAGACTCTCGGATGATCTCACAAGTTCTCACCCTAAATGAATCCCGCATAACCCATGCCATATCCTCAGAGAAGGACCCCATGATGTCCCTTATCTGTGTTCAGAACACATCAGTCATAATCTCCCATATCTCCTTCCAATAAGTGTCTCAATCCCACCCATATCAACGTCTTCTCCAGGATGCAGGCAGGATGGTTCGGGCAGAGGTGGGCCCAGCTTCCTTGGCATTGGTGTCATCATCATCATCCTCAGAAGATCCTGGCAGTGGCCTTGCATGTGCTCATTGTCTTCAGATCAGAGAACATCCCCAGGTCACATGCTCTGTAATGATAAATTACAAGATACAACAGAAAAGAAAAGCAAATGTCTATCACACAGAACAGTCCATTGAATATCATAGCACAACACAATATGATTATGATGACGATTTGCACAGGGACTGACACATCCATTATGGACAGAGTTACCTATGGCACTATATGCTGTAGTCCCAAAAAAGGGCATCGGTATTCTTTTTTGAACAATTGTTTATGCTTAGACACACACACATGGGTCATTAGATTTGTAAGAATGCATGAATGCTCACATCAACAGATTGTACTGTGCAGTTTCAGTAATTTATATGGGCAGCCACAAAGTGCCATTGTTAAAATGATGAGAAATTGATCTGAAAATATTGTGGACAACAGGCAGTCCACATGACAAACATACGAGATGGGCAGCATAATAACTGACTGAACACACAATAATATAGTGAGTATAACAGTATAAACAATGTGATTTGTTCAATCAACACAGCTGTCTATATATGAGAATCTAATACAGCTGCTACTAACAATATTGTGTGCATACAGCTGTATGCAATACCTACCAAAACAATTAGCAATCAGTAGCCTGAAAAATCAAAACATGGTGAATATGCTCGCTGATACTGAACTTCTGCATTCAAATGACTATCTGCTTAAGTGTCAGTAAACATAGGCTATAACTGTGTTTCTACAAAAACACCCAAGGGGTTTGGAGACAGATGCAATAACAGTGTTGACCTGCAGGCTTTGCTGAATATGAACTGCAGCAATCAAATGGGTATCTGCTCAAGTGTCAGTAAACCTAGGCTATAACTGTGTCTGAAGTAGATGCCATACCAATGGAGAACTGAAGGGCATACCACACAGTCTACAAACAGGAGTGCAAATACTGATACAACAGACATCCATTCACTCTTTGAATAGGCAGGCCACATACAGCAAAGCAAACACCAGAGAGATAAGCGTGCCAAAGCATGCAGTATAAACACCGATCAAAACACTTAGACATGTATACAAAACATCCAGCTAACAGACTTGTGACTGATACACCAGCCCAAATGTTATTTAGGTTGTGGAGTTCATTTCAAAATGGCTATGTGAAATTATGTCGTTAGATGTTGTACAACATATGTACATCTGAAGTGTGCAGTCATCCACGGCCTAGGTGGTATAGGCGTCAGTGATGTACAAAGAGAACGGCTATGTGAAATTATGTTGTTAGATATTGTACAACATGTGTACATCTACAAAAGACATATTTATGGATATTATACACATTATTAAATAAATTAACAACAAGGGAATTGAACCCATAGTTAATAGGACAGTATTTACCAAGTCTATTTAATTATCTCCATGAGCTAATTGTCACAGCAGCTAATATATAGTTATAAAAAGTCTATCTGATATATATATATATATATATATATATATATATATATATATATATATATATATATACAGGACAGAAAATTATCCAAGTTGCAATAAAAAATTTCAGGGAGGCAGCAAACTGTAGCATTTAAATGTTTATTCACTTAGATGGCTGAATACCTTATACCATAATAAAGGAAACATAAACAGATCGGTTTTGGCTATACAAAGTACATAGCCTTCATCAGTGTTAAAATACAGTAATACTATTGTATTGTTCTACACATTAGTTATCAGTTTATACTAGGAGGAGACCAATAGTGTGTGAATAGACCTTGTTAACCAAACTAAATACCTGGGAAAGGACAGATACTATAGATGGTTATCAATAACACAATCCTGGCTATAGTAATCCTCTGTATACGTTGTTGGACTCCATTAGTATTTCATAGTTTGTAGATACATACGTAGGTGATTGCTGATCTAATCTTGCCAATTTGAACAGTATGGTAGTGGGTTATATATTTTTTAGAATTCTAACCGAGGAATTAATGGTTAGACTAATTTTTGGTCTCTATGTTGTTAGCTTTTTCATTGGTTTACAATCATATGCTTTCATATGAGCACAGCAAGGGCTATTATTGTTCGGACATGTCTGAAGGTAAAAACCAGTTATGAACAAATGGTATTAAATCCTTATCCATGAACAGACTGTTTTCTTAACAGTGTTGATGGTTATGTTCATTGATACAATAACAGGGGCTATTATTGTCCATTTGGAACTGAAAGGGTGAATATATGGATATTTTGTAAACAGACATAGCATTGCTGTGTCTATTCTATATAGAGTGAAGGATCTTTTCCTTTTTGATGAGAGTACAATATATTGGTTATTTGTTATCTATTGATACCATATTCCAAAGATACCGCTAACCCAATCTAGAGACCCATTGTTGGCAACCAAATATTATTATAATTCCTCTGATTTTTATAGTATTGGTGATTACAGGTGCAGTTTTATTTAAACAAATTTTTTTTCTGTTCTAAGGGGCAGGCATTGGCCAGCAGCCACATACAAAAAATATATATATATATTTTTGTACTTATGTATTGGATTCTTTGGCATTACTAATGGATCTAACGAGGTTATTACCGGGATTATAATCAGATCGAGACAATCTGGGTATATTTAGTTTGGGTCCAACAACCAATCAGAACAATGGAATTGAGAATGTACAACCTGAAAATACATGCGAAACACAATTCCTTAGATTAAACAAAAGCATGAGGTCCTTGAGGACCAACGAGTGGAATTCAAAGCTATTCAAGGCCTATCTAACTAAAGACATATCATCAAGGGGGTCAGGGTACGTATACAACCCCTAGTTATTAAAATTGATACTGAGCTTATGGACCAATGAGCCATGGCTCAACAAAAAGCCTCCATGGGCTTTGTGGAAGTATTAGTGGCCCATTATGAATGAACCATTGATAAAGATATTATGGAAGTAACCAAAACGTGTGGAGCTCTAAAGAGATTTGAAGGCCAGCCCTCTTATATTACAGGTCTTAACAAACTCACCCAGGACCTACTAAATCTGGAACAACAGCTTAAGGGAAGAAAGATGCAAATAAACATGTTAGGTTTGAAGGTTTGAAACCACCAACAGGAAGGTAGTGAAGTGAAAACGACCCAGGTCAATACTGAAAAGAGCCAGTTCATCCAGTTACGATACCTCAGGGGATGAATCCTCATCAGGTATGGATCCAGAAACACTGCGCGCCTCAGAGTCACTCATATCCAAAAGAAGCAACACACAGGTCCCTTTAGGGGCCGACAAAGGGGGGGGGGGGCACCACAAAGGTAGACGTATGGAGGGACTACTGAAACTAATGACTCAGAAATAACCAATCAAAATAATGTGCTGAACATTTCCTCCACTTCTTTATCACAAATGCAGATACAAGCTTTGAATAAAGGGCTTAATTTCATTCCTGTTTTTTTGTCTCTAAAGATATTGGTTTCTGTAGACTGCTTAATTTAAGGCTACATTTTCAATCAACATCTGTGGCTGATTGTCAGAATGTGTTCAAATACCATAAATCCCATTTTACCCCACCAATGCATCATAATGTTTACATGTTCCACACCTCTATTCTCAAAGATTTACATTTTCACTCTAGGGAATTCCGAGCCAAATCTAATAATCTCTCAAAGATTGAAATATAGGCCATACAGGAATTGGAATGCAACCATGATCTGACCATACTACCTGCCAACAAGGGTGGGGAGGTGGTAGCTATGGACTGGACACAATACAATATTGAAGCTGGTCGACAGTTGAATGATGGGCGATACTATACATGCATGCCATTGGACCCAACATTCAGGTTCAAGAATCAAATACACCAATTCTTGGTGTCTGCCAGGGATGAGGGAATTATTAATGACACTACCCTACCATCTGACGGTGTCTGATCCAGTGAGCCAGTGCATCTATTTTCTCCCAAAAATACATAAGGATCTTCATCAACCACCAATTAGGCCCATTGTCTCAGGCAGGGGCTCCATTACTGAGACACTCTTACAGTTCCTTATGAAACATCTACAGCCACTATTGAAATGAGTTAGGTCCCAAATACAGGATACCACGTTATTTCTACAAGTGATTTCCGAGATGCAGCTGTAACCGAATTGGCTACTGTGTATACTACATGTCTCTGCATTATACACCAACATTCCTCATTGGGTGGGCTTGGAAGCATTGGAATACTGGCTTTACAAGTCAGAAATGTATCAGCCAGGGTTTAATACCATCTTGATCTGCCTTGCAGAATACTTTCTGACTAAGAATGTGTTTTATTACCAAAATAAATGTTATCTACAGGTCCAAGGCACGGCCATGGGTGCTTCTTTTGTTCCTATCTATGCTGACCTTTTCATGGCCCATCTGGAGGAACAATTAATTTATGATAATACACATAATATCTACTTAGAGGAGAGCGACATCTGGAGACGGTATCTAGATGATTGCTGGCTAGTATGGAGATTGGATGTAGAATACCTTATGGAATTTGTGGGGTACCTCAACGAAAATAAATGGGGCATACATTTTACAGTTAATTATAACATGAATAGGATCATGTTTCTGGATGTCCTAATTGCCAGGAATAATGATCATACACTGGAATCCAAGGTTTACCACAAATATCCTCAATATAACTCTCTCTTCCATGCTTCCAGCTTCCATCCTCCACACATCTGCAGGAACATTCCTAAATCCCAGTTCCTGCAGATGAAGCATATATGTTCACATAATGCCACTTATGAACATTACAAGGAGGACGTCACCATCAGATTTAAGGATAGGGGTTACAAAATGGGAAACATCTACAATGCCAGGAATTTGGTGGCCACACTTGATAGGAAAGAGCTTTTGAGATACAAGGAGAAGAAACCAGCGGATGAATCTAAGATTCGCCTAGTTACTACGTATGGCAGAAATACTGATGTGTTGTTAAATAATGTCCACAGGCACTGGAATATTCTTCTAGCAGATAGCAGACTCTCAGATTTCCTTCAGGAGAGATGCTATTTTTCCTTCAGAAGAGGTAAGAATCTAGGATCACATTTTAGCCATTACAAACATGCTCCCAAGACCAAGGATAACTCAATACAAACTACCCTAACAGGTAATTTACTTACAGGTTGTGTCCCTTGTGGTCACTCTACTCATTGTGGTAAAGTCATGAAATCCAAACAATTTACAAGTAAAAATACTGGCAACATGTTTGACATTTCATTTTTTGCTAATTGTGGGACAGATTGGGAGGTCTACTTTGTCACATGTACCTGTTCTGCATTTTATGTTGGACAGACCTCTCGACCCCTTAGACTCAGAATATCCAAATTTTATAGTGACATTAAAATGAAGAAAATCACCAATGCACTATACAAACATACGCTGGGACACATGAATGCACTGTTCAGATTCATGGTGATTGATAAAATTACTGGCAACAGGTCAAACAAAGTGGGATGGCACCAAATATTAAATAATAAAGAAAATAAATGGATTATAAAGTTGGGTGGTTTATTTCCACCAGGGCTTAATGAGCATTTGTGATGGACCAATCAGTCAAGGATTCACTCATTAGTTAAATTATAAAAGGAAGCAATAGTATTACTGTCTTTTAACACTGATGAAAGCTATATACCTTGTATAGCCGAAACTGGTCTGTTTATGTTTCTTTTATTATGGTATAAGGTATTCAGCCATCTAAGTGAATAAACATTTAAACACTACAGTTTGCTGGCTCCCTGACATTTTTTATTGCAACTTGGATTTTTGGAGTCTTGCAATTGCGGTACCTGCAGGAGCTGCCATTTTTTCACAGAAAAATATCTGTAAAATTTGTAGCAATGCTCAGGTATGTGTAGAGCATTGATATTGTAGGGATTTACAGGCTGCCTCTGCACCTTAGCGACCCTCCTTCAAGGCTGTTCCACATCCCTCTGGCTCAGGTCTTCATAGTGGTGATGAACTTGCACTCTAGTGCCGTAGAACCCTGTCCTTCTTTGGTGCCCCCCTTGCGATTTGGTTCCACAGGTCAGTTATAGCAAAGGTCTTGGGTCTAGTTGCCATCCTTTGTTTCAATCCAGCATAGACGGTCAACATCTGTGTCATCTCCTCATCAGTGCAGTTGGGTGTATCAACGCATGTCAACCTCCTCGAAGTAGCCATCATGATCCTCAAGTTGAGGAAGTCTGAAAAATACAAACACAGAGAAACGCTCACTGAGATACCACTCAGTTTGCAGTTAGCAATGGTCTGCTCAGTAAGTGTATCAAAATGAATATTTGAAAGTGGCACTGATGTGTTATCAGATCATTGGAAGATAATGGGCTTGTACCACACATGCTACTGTTTATCGATACCTATCAGATGTTTATGCATTTAATGAACCTCATTGATTATGTATGGCACAAATGGTACTTAAAGGTGGGTGCACACAAGGTGCATTTTGATTCTGTGATTTGGAGTGAGAGGTACATCGTCAACTCTGTTTTGGTGATTAATAAATCTCTTCAAGTCAGTCATTTCAAAAGGTACTTGTTTAAATTAATCTTTAACAGAAGTTGTTATAAGTTACTAGAGTGATGTTGTCTTGAACTTTATGCATACAGGTGTTGTTCTTTTAAATAGTTTATTTCAGTCCCGTATGCAGTTGTATAGACAGACTTCCATTTCTAATGCTACCAGGATATGAAGGCTGTTGTATGGATCACCCACAATTCTTACTGGTAATCCCTTGCACTCTGTGGTGTAACTATGGAAACCTACAGATTCCGGCACTATCCATATCTGGTACGTGATATTGATATTATGGAGATGTCTTAATTCATGTCTCCTAACGAAACTGCTAAAAATGTGCTGTTGCTGTTATGGATATGTCTTCCATGATGCTTCTTAACATAGGTGTTAGCACTACTGGCTCAATATCTTAAGGATCTGCACTGCCTGTGGCCTGGCTATGGATCCGGAGGATTACCAATGTGTTCTGTAATATTTTCAGATTATTTGTTTTAGTATTTGAATGTGACATGCAAGTATACTCATGTGGAATAATGCTGTTGCCTTTACACCTTCATGAACTATATATGTTTTGTCAGGCATTCTAGTCCTATTCATGAACTGTAAAGATATTACAAGTAATTTTTATTTTACCAATGTTATGTCTGAAGGCATTGTTGTTACTTGTAACATGTCACATTA
This sequence comes from Protopterus annectens, assembly GCF_019279795.1. Lineage (NCBI taxonomy): Eukaryota > Metazoa > Chordata > Ceratodontiformes > Protopteridae > Protopterus > Protopterus annectens. The sequence continues at coordinate 764,841,904 of NC_056736.1, forward strand.
GTATTTATCACACACAGTGTTATACAGACATTTTCATTGCACAGGAATGCATATTGTTTATGTTGACATATGGTGTTCACAGAATGAAATGCATTACTGGGCTCAAACACTAATATTATTATGTGCATATCATTGTCTTTCAGATAGCCAACAGTTGTAGGGGTGACAACTTCTTCCAGGAAAATGACATCATAATTAATGGTCTCTACCAGCAAATGGAAGGAGACTCCTAAGCCATTCAGGTGATTCCATTTGGAGAAAAGAAATCTGGACAGACCTCACCAATGTGGTCAATGCATTTGGAGGCCACAACCAGCCCTGTGAAGTCTGTAGATCACGCTGCTTGGGCATCACTCTTCATGCAGCCAAGAGAGTGATATGTTATGATGTATCGAGGGATGTCACCCATGGTGGATCACCACTGACCCACCGATGACATCACAATATTTCTGGCCTTACTGCATACACATACAGCAAGAGGGGAGCAACGCATCCCTGGAGGTGGGATTGAAGCTGAAGTTCCAGGATGAACATGTAGGTCTTTATTTCCATTACAGGGTTGTGTATTGAGAAATTCAATGCATATCGCTGTATCATGCATATTCATGTATTGCTGATTTTGATTTCCAGCAGCAGAGTTGAGCCTTGAACATACATCTCCACAGGGTGAGGATGATAAATGTAAGCCTAATGATGTACTGATACAACTGAGTTACAGATGGAGCAGTCCAAACAACATTTATAATGCTGTTTACATTAATATTCACAGGTCCATCTACTTTGGGACTAAACCAGGGATCAGGCAGGTGAGTGTCTCTGTACTGTTACTGTCACCACTACCTTTTTAGTGCCTCAACCTCACTTCATGGCACTGCTGTTTACTGTCATATTGTTGTTTCCCTACCATTGCACACTACAGGTACATTCTGTAAAGTGGCAAGCTATGCATTTTCAAGTGCAGACAGACAAGGTATGTTACAGCAAAATTGACATAGCTTTCAACAATGTGTAGCACATGTGATACCTAACATCTATGTCAATACAGGCCCATCTGGTGTATAGTTGCAACATCCATCACATGAGTATTTACAGCCCATGTTACTGTGTCATATATGTGATGCTGTCAGTATTGTTTTTGCTAAACACATGCCTGTGCTGTCTTTCTCTTTAATTTCCCACTGCAGGATCCACAGTACAACACACAACCTCTACACAGGAGGAGTCTGTCAGTGGTAGCTATTCCATATGGTTCATACTTGACCTTGCTGTTAATTCTGTTGTTGACCTCCATAATAGTGTGTCTTTCTTACCATTCCTAGGTCAGTCTGCATCAATGTCCTCAAGTGCACATACGAGTGGTATGTGTATGTCACACATTCTGTATGTTTTAACTGTGTTCACCTGGTTAATGGTGTGAATGATTTGATCACTAATGCTACTTTTTCCCTACACTAGTTGAAGTTCATCCCTGTTCAACACCACCATCTTCCCATGAGTTGTTGCCAGGTGTGTTTTTTAATTCATCAGACATGTCATGTATGTTTGCCATATAAACAGATTATATACTTCATTTATGTAGAATCTGTGAAACATACATACAGTGGACCCCATGTAAAGTCATTATTATTTGTAACATTGCAGTGAGATACATATGTCTTTTATGACATCCATTATGTGCTGTAGGCACATTGTCCTGATATGTGTCTTTGTATCTTGCAGCACATCAATTGTCTGTATCATCCAGTAGCCCATCCAGTGACCATGTTGTTCATGATGTGTCTCAGCATGGTAGTATGGCCCCTGGCACAGAGGACCTTGAGTTGTTTGGACAGTCCAGCCATGAGGTAGCCATATAGAGGATGCTGCCACAGTGGATGTTGAACAGGGTGAGGTCCTTGACCAACACACCACAGTTGAGAGAACTGCTGGTGGCAGTTTCACACAACAAGGATCAGGGTGTTGCTGCAGATGTATGTGAGCAGCAGATATCATACATGGCCAGGTATCAGAGGATGTCTGCCTCCTGCTGCAGGCAAATGAATGGTCACAGCAATGGCATCATTCAGACGTCCATGCACTTGGCCATGCCACAGATTGTGTGGCACACCAGCTACGTGTCATGCATGAAGGACAGCAGTGTAAGATTATGGCTGCATTGGCTGCTCAGCATGAGAGTCTGCTAGCTGTGGCATGGTTAGTGGAAAACCTGGCCTCTAAAGTACTGCAGCAGTGTCATACTACCAGCAGGATCCTGCGTTCCCTGACTGTACTAGGCAGATTGCATCCTGTGAAAGGCAGGTCACCTGTCTACAGAAACACTATTGGCCATCAAGAATCACTGTCTGTTGTCCAGCCTGCACAGAGTTGAACTGTTGGCCCTTCTGCTATGGTCCCCCAGTCACAATGCCTTCAACTCACAGTCATGCTCCTTCATCTCAATATAATGTTGTAACTCCATCCACCTCTTTTGTGGAGCAACCAGGGCAAGATGTGTCTGCACATGTTCAGAGCAGAGCAGACCATGGTGTGAGATGTCAGCGAAGTTCCTCTAGCCTGCATTAGAGTGTGCCTAACAGTGTAGTACACATAGCTGGCTCATATTATTGGAATGCCGCTGTACTGCGATATGTGTCTTCTGAAATTAAACATTCTGCATTATATCCTGCATTATTTCTTCTTTTTTCATGGTATCATATTGTAAAGATATGTATATGTAGCACTGATATGTGTCTCTTATTTATTTTTATTTTATTTTATTTTACATTTGTTAACCAGGGAACTCCAACTGGACTCAGGTCCTTTTTCAGCAGAGACCCGGGGAGAAAAGCTCCAAGTTACATTACATAAATAAAATTAAAAAGAAAAGAAAATATTCATATACAATAAAATAAAAATGAAGGTAACAATAAAAAGTTCAGTACAGTAGAGGCAAAAATCAAACATTATAATTTTAGGATAAAAACATGCATTGGCAATTGTTACTGACCATATATAATGTTTGTTGACTATCTGATAAATAGGTCCTTGACCTGTACTAAAATACCTACAATGATGACATATTTTAAGGAATGGTCTAAATAGCAGTTTTACCAGAGAGCTGGAATAAGTTACCAATGCTCTCATTTTATCTTTTTATACATTGTTTGTCTTACCCTGGGGAGTGACAGGAGCATAACCAGTTGTTAGAATAGTGGGTTTTCAAAAGCTTTTTAAACTTTATAGTAGAGTTATTAAAAGTTATCTGGCTAGGTAGTGAATTCCATGCTCTTGCAATAGTGCAACCAAAGAGAGACGTACCATCATAATTCTTATATCTGATAACATTTATGAGGTTCTGGTTAGTAGATCTTAATAGTCTAGCAGTAGTATAGGGTTGAATCAGATCCTGGTGAGCAGGGATTTTGTCAGGAAGATAGTATAACTTGTGTGCTACTGACAATTGACTAAGTAGCAGACGTTGAGGGAGTTCAAGCCAGTTAAGCTGCTTTAAAGATAGGCATTGATGGGATCTGTATGAGGCTTCAGTAGTAAACTTGGCAATCTTGTTGTAGCAAGATTTCATTTTGTTTAGATCAGCCTGGCGGAGGTTAGTCAGGACTGGGGAGGCATAGAGAAGAATAGACAAAAGATGAGTCCTTGCTATTGTGGCCTTGGTATGTCTAGTGATAAAATGTTTGTTCCTGTAGAGGAGGCCAAGCTTTTTATTTACTTTATTGATGGTTTGAGCTATTTGGATGTCAAATCTTAGGTTGTTGTCAATTTATACACCCTAGCAGTTTAGTGCGTGAGGTTGGACTGATCTGGATGTTATCTTTGGAAGTGATGCAAAAGTTGTTGTCGGGGGGGGGGCTACCTGGGTTGAACAGAATAAGTTTTTTTTTGGGATTAAGAATGAGTTTGGTGTTAGTATACCATGTTTCAGCTAAGGTAAAGTTATTTTGGGTTAGGGTATGCAGTTCTTTTATTGTGGGAGTGGCACATATAAGGGTGGTGTCATCAGCATATTGTACTACGGAGGCAGAGAGTATGGAGGACGAGAACTGGTTGGTAAAAAGAGAGAAAAGCAATGGGCCAAGGATGGAACCTTGAGGGACACCTAAGGATACTGGTAACAGAGGAGACAATTGGTTTTGCCATAGGATAGCCTGTTGTCGGTCTGATAAGTAGCTGCTGAACCATGAGATGGAAGAGGGGCTGATGTTTAGGGTTGATAGAGTTTAACCATGTCAAAAGCTTTAGATAGGTCTAAGAATATGGAAGATACAAAAAGATCCTTGTTTCTGTAGTGGTTGACAGTATTAGTGAAAGACACTAGTGCAGTGGTAATGCTATGGGAGGCTGTAAATCCATGCTGTGCCTTAGATAGCAGGTTGTTATTTTGGAGGTACTGAATTAGTTGGGCATGAGCAACTCTTTCTGGTATTTTGGATAGGGGTGATAGAATAGCTATTGGTCGGTAATTGGTGAGTTCTAAGGAGTTACCTCCTTTGTGTAGTGGTATAACATGATGTTTTCCATAAAGATGGTACCATGCATTCAGATAGAGACACGTTGATGGGAATAGCAACAGGATAGGCTATGGCTTCAGCTGCTGTCTGAAGGAAATCTGCTGGTAGGTTATTAGCAGCTAGTGTAGTCGGTTTGAGTTTGTGAAAGAGTTTAGAAATAACCTTGGTGGATACGGAGTGCAGGGAGAAGTTGGATGAATTTTCTTGTATGTTGGGGTGGGTTTTGTTAGATGTTGTTATGGGGCAGCTAGAATTATTTTGTGCATTGGCTATGGTTTGGACAGTTTCAGTAAAGTATTTATTGAATTGTGTGGGAATGTTGGAATGGCTGTTTACTGTCACAGGGGTTGGGGTTGTGGATTTACCTGGCTGTAGTATAGTATTTATTGTGGCCCAGAATCTTTGAAGTTTGTTAGCATATTTTTCTTGCATGCTTTTATACTAGTTGGTTTTGTCACGTTTAATTAGTTTTTTGGTTTTATTACGGAGTTCCAAGTAATTTTGTCTCATAGTAATGGTTTTGTTTACCATACAGTGATACAACAATCTGAGTGTGTATGCATACCTGTGTCAATCGTGCCCTGAGTTGATGCTCTGTGTTTGTACATGCTCATGTTGGAATATGTTATGGTTATGTTGTGTGATCGTCAGTGTGCACATCTAGTGAGTACCTGCCTTTAGATGCTGTCTGTGCTGCTGTGGTGGGGCAACACCTGAACATCAATGTTCAGTCTCTGTACTCATGTACATATGGCTTGTCATGACTGAAATACCTGGGTCAGATGCTGCCGTGTTGCCTGGGCCTGGGCTTGTGGTTGCACCCTGAGTTGCTCATGCCTGTGATTTCTGCCTCGTGTTTCCTCCCGCTCCTTCTCTGATTCCTCTGGGATGCCCTCTTTACATATCAGTGGTTCTTGGGGTAGTGCACCCACACGTGCAGTTCGTAGACTGCCATGCGCTTGGGTTATCATGCTGTGTAGCATGACACACATCATTATAATCTGTGCTGCCTTCTCAGGTTTGTATTGCAGTGCACCCCCAGATGTGTCCAGTCATCTGAATCTAGCTTTCAACACACTAAACACACACACTCTGTGGTGTTTCTGGTTGTTGCATGTTCTGCGTTGCAGGCCTCTTGTGCAGGGTTTGATTGTTCAAGGTATGAGGTCATTAGCCATGGTTCAAGTAGATAGTCACAGTCACCTGTTGTAGGGAATAAAACACTTTTGTTCAGAATGGATATTGTTGTGAGGGCTATCCTTAATGTGCAGCCTAGCTGTTCTTTTACTTTTCCAGTAGCAGAGTAGCAGTCCCTCAGGCATTTTACCTTGCTGGAATGCAGCTTGCAGTCCACTTTCCCTCCTAATGGCAGCATCAAGGATACTTCCAGGGTGTATTGCATGATTTTTATTATGCTGCCATCTGCTGCACACAGAACTTGGCAGTTGATGGATGGCCAGCCCTTTCTGTTGATGTATTGGTCTGCTTCAAGATGTACTGGTGTCCTGATAGGTGCAATCTATTGCACCGGGTAGAAGGGGGATTTTTTCTGTGTTGTAGCACTGGTGCATTCCATAGGGGTGGATGGAAAGTATATGTAGTCATCCACCTTGCTGCACATTGCTTCCATGAATTTTGCCAGGATATGACTCGCAGCTGTTTGTGACACTCCCACAGCATCTCCCATGTGTCTCTGGAATGTCCCAGATGCAAGAACACTCAGGCTGAGACACTCTTTGGTTTCAAGGAGGTTGGGATTTTCTCACAGGGTCTGCACAGGCATGTGTGGGGCATATGCGTTGCAGTGAGCTTGCATCAGTTGTCTGTCTACATAGTATCTGTCACTTATTTTCTGGTCCAACAACTGGTTTAAATGCAGCCTTGCTCTGACTACATCTGGCTGCCTTTTACAGGGCACAGCCACGGCCTCATTTATGGCTTGCATCACTGCAGTCTATTGCAGTATATTAACAGCAGGTTGCATTTTTAAATATTTTTTGATGTTTTGCTGTGGATTTCACTGTCTGAATTCCTTGAGGTCTGGAAAGTATACGTTGAGGATTTCAGAAATGGAATAAGCATGGCTGTTTGTTGCATTTGAGTTGCATTGTGTGCTAATGATGTGTTTTGGAATTAAACTGGTGTGTGCAGAATCCCTACCTATGCTACTCTGAATACTTAAGTACTTGGTCTACCTAAAACATGTCTTCTAGAACTGTGTCTGCACCAGGTGCACTGACGTCTTCCTTCGGCATGCTGTGCTGAGTGCAAATAGCTTCCACAAAAAGTGCTATCAAAAGCAAAAATATTGCTGCATCTGTGTGTTCTCACAGTGTTCTAGAATTCATCTCGAATAGCATGAAGCATAATTTAGCCACACCCCTAACAACACTGTTCAGCTATAGGCTCCATAAGGGGTTTGCATCAAGTGAATGAAGAGCAGTTGCAGTTATTCCTCTGCATAAGGGAGGACCTTCCTCAGAGACATAAGTCTGACTAACCTCATATGCAAAGCCATGGAAAGAATCATGAAATTAATTAAAAGGGACATAGGAAACCTCCAAACACTGGACCCATCTCAATTTGCATTTGTCAAAGGCAGGTCATGCTTACTCAACCTTATGGACATTTTTGAAAAGGTCACCAAGGCAATGGCCAAAGATAAAATGGTACACAATGCACACCTTGACCTGACAAAGACTTTTGACACACTCCTCCACTCAGGCATAGAACAAAAGCTTAATAAACTAGGAATAAATCCCTTCATCACCTGCTGGCTAGCCAACTGGCTTAGGGATAGGGCACAGAAGATCAAAATAGGGGAAACTGTCACCACATAAAGACAAGTCACCAGTGGAATCCCCCAGGATTTGGTACAGGGACCTCTCCTGTTTGGTGTATACTTCTCGGAAGTAAAAGCCAATACCAAAGGACTGAGGCTGTCTTAGTTTGCAGATGACTGCAAACTAGGAGCAGTCACTGAATCCCTAAATGATTTAGTTATCATGCAGGAACGTTTTCTGCAAATAAATAACTGGTGCTAAATTCATGGACTAAAATGAAATGCCAAAAAATGTACTGTGGTTAACTTTGGGAAGTCGACTCCCCCAGGGAACTGCCATCTTGACAACACATCCCTATGAGTTGATCAAGTAGTTTGGCATATGGGAATTGAGTATATTGCCTCTTTTTGGCATGTGTCTGTCCAGGCACATGCAATAACTGGAACGCCCACAGAGCTACCTTACAAAACAGATGAAAGGCCTATACAATATGTTCTATGTGGACCACCTCAAAGCTCTATTGATATATTTGGTCTCTTACAGACTGCTAAGAAGTGACCTGTGTCTAGCATACAAGGCATCCCATGACTCATTACTGATGGACTTCACATTGGCAAATCAGTGGTATCAGAAATACTAAATCCGGGGAACTACACCTCTTTTGCAACATTAACAGAATGGTTTGGAGAGACAGGTATATCTCACAGAGGATACCACTGATCTGGAACAGACTCCCCATCCACATAAAACAAAGCTTATCCCTTACCACACTTAAGGGTAACCTGGATCAATGAATGAGAAATAGGAAATTACCCCAGGACTCTCCCCTGTGCTACTAATGGACAGAGGCAGCTCCTAAATAATTTATCCCAACGCATGGGTCCCCTCCAAATATCTGTATTTCGATGTAGTAATTATCACTTCCATAATATATATATATATATATATATATCTATATATATATATATATATATATATATATATATGATCTTGGAAAGGGTTAAATGAATTGAAACTTCATTGGGATAGGGTAATTTTAAGCAACAAATGAGATAATTGGCTAAGCTTAAAATGACTCACGAGGCAGTTAACCTAGTACTAACCTATGAATTTGTGAACTTAGTGACAATGTGTTTTCACAATCTCATATTGTGATACAGAAAGTTTCATTACAGCTTCTGTTTAGTCTTCCTTTTTCTCAGGTACTGTCCTGGACTGAAAATTCCCAACTCCATCTTGACACCACTAAGATCAAGGGCATGCTTTTCCTCAAATCGAAGTACCTATGCCCAGTTCTACATTCTAGTAAAACACAGGTCCTACTTGAGTGTGTATGTTTTAGAAGATAAAGACACTTGTTTTAGACCAGGAAATAAAGCCTGACTAGCATGTCAAACTAATGGTACTACACGCCAACTATAAATTAGGCCTCCTTTATTGGGCAAATCTGTCACAAGGAAGATTATCTTTTTTTTTCCCACACAGTCCTCTATATCCTTATGAACCTCCACACTGATTAGTTGGATAAACTAAAACAAGAACATAATTAAATATAAAATCTCATCTATACCACAGAAATCCTTATAATTCTCCACTCTGACTAGTTGAATACATTAGAACATGCATAGATTACAGTCTCCACGATTGCATCTGGCCAGTCTGGCATTGCTCTCCACTGTACCATTCAATAGGCTTCCTATTGGCTAGAGTATAAACATCACCTGCTATTGGTCCACTTATGTTCCACTCACACACTCATTTATGATCCAAGCAAATGTTCTGCTATACAAACTTTAACTGAGTGGTACATTCCTAAGTGGGCCCAGAACCCTGGCAGCTCACGCTTTACTCTGCCTATTCTGTCTTATACAGTACATCAGAACTCACATTTGACTGCATCACCCTGACCTTCACTAAGGAATCATATACCCATTCCAAAAAATGCATAAAGGTAGCTGTCCTTATCTGGGCCAAATAACATGGCAAAATTAAATAAAAAAACATCCTGGTGGTCTACCACCTTAAACAAAACTGTACAACAAAATAAATAATCCTAAATTATAAAGAATATTTAAAACTTTTCTTCTTTAGGATAGTATCAAAATCGTTACAGAAAAATTGAAAAACACTACTAGGACCACTGAATGAGCCCATGAATTCAGGTTAGCCTCTGTAGCCAATAATAATTATAAATCCTTCTTTAGCTATGCTGAGAAGCTAATTCATAATGACATATCTTATTCTGAGTGACTAGACATTGCCAATATCCTTGCAAACAAATTTGGATAGACTTTATATCTGATTTTCTTCAAAGCCCTAAAATATCTAAATCCATAACTCCCCCAATTATTTCTGAAGATCAGTTACTGGACATTTTTCCTCCTCTGCATAGGAGCTTATATACCCAGGTCCCACAGACAATCATTTTCCTGCTGAAGATCAGTTACTGAAAGTGCTAACCAAGACCAGAAATGGTTTACACATGGGACCTGACAATACACATAGATGATCAATTAATAGCATTAAACATGCCCTTGCAGACCTGCTCCTCAAACTATTGGACTTAAGTGTAGCTACTGGTTTTCTCCCTGATGAGTGGCATACAGCAGTGGTGATGCCCCTTCAAATGGTGACCTTAAACTGACCTAGGTATTTACAGACTATTTAGCCTGACAAGCCTCATCTGCAAAGCCATGAAATGCAATAGAACTGACCTCATAAACAACAATATCAAGAATCTTGTCAGACTTTACTACATCAGTTTGGCTTTGTGAAGGGTAATCATGTCTACTGAATTTAGGCGAACTTCTTCAAAAGGACTACAGAGGGTGTAGAGGGTTATACACAATGTGTCTTGACCTGATTAAGACCTTTGACACCATTCCCTTTGCTGTTATCCTACAGAAGGTGAAAAATCAACCCATATGTGATAACATAGACAGCAAACTGGCTGAAAAATAGAACCCCCACAATGCAGTTTGCAGGTGCTGCTTCAGAAAGTA
>NC_056736.1:764854696-764887196 GCF_019279795.1 Protopterus annectens
TATTTTAGCAGAAGGAATGGGGCAAAAATTGCACACTAAATGCATTTACATGTTATTCTGAAATCATAGTGTGTTCCAAGAAACACACACACAACACAAGCACACCAAAAAAGCAGCAATCCACACACATACACTTAAAATTCTACATCTAACCCTACACTAAACTGTACATACACTACTATCTATCCACTTACCTTAACCCAAACCCTAACCCTAAGGTCCGTCACTATCGCACACTCACCTGACCTGTGCCCTAACCCTAACTTACCTATCCCGCTCTAACCCTAAAGTCTGTCACTATCGCACACCCACCTCACCAGCACCCTAATCCTAACTCACCTAACCCACGCCCTAACCCTAATGTCCGCACAATCGCACACTTACCTGAACCCGACCCATGACTTTCCACCACAGTGCTTAAAATCGTGAAGCTACAGAAACAGCCCACCGAATTCTTTCCCTGGGAAAGAATTCGGTGTTCACGGCTTCATGATAATCAGTTGTCAAACTTCACAGTTCGAACATAAGGTGTTCGAACTGGTGAAGTTTTGACGAACTGATAGGAACCCGGATTGACAACTAGCTCACAGATAGGATGCAGATAACAAAAAAACAGGGCAAGTTACCTCCAAAGAAGAAACCAGTCACCCATGGAGTCCTCCAGGGTTATGTGCAGAGACCTCTCCTGTTTGGCATTAACATTTCCAAAGTATAAGTCAATACCAAAGGGCTCTGGTTGATTATATTTGCAGATGAATGCAAGCTAGGCGCAATCACTAAAGCCCCAAATTACTTACCCATCCAGTAGGAAGGTTGGCTCTAAAAGATAACTTGTGCCAAAATCATGGACTGAAATTAAATGCCAAAAAATATATTATTGTATCCTTTGGTAAGTTATCTACCCTAGGGAACTACCACATTGACAATATACCCCTAAGAGTTGACTTAATTGTTCAGGATTTTGGAACTTATGCGGAGAGCGACTTAACTTTTGACCAACATGTTTCTACTGATGTAAAAAAAAGTCCTTCTGTATTGCACAGCTTATAAACAAAGAGATTGTGTCTTGATCTAGGAATTTCACCGTCCCCCTTTACTTGGCCCTCATATGGCCAATCATTGAATATAATGTCCCCTTTGGCATATATCTGTACAGACACATGCAATAACTGGAATGTCCACAGAGATATCTTACTAAATGGATAAAAGGCCTAAACAACATGCCTTACATGGACAAACTCAAAGCCCTGTCACTATATTCGGTATCTACAGACTGCTAAGAGGTGACCTGCATCTGGCATACAGGGCATTCTCTGACCCATTACTGATGGATTTATTGCACATCAGCAAGTCAAATGGCATCAGAAGTACTCAATCTAGGGATCTAAACCTCTTCTGCAACATCAACAGAATGTGTTGAAGGGACAGGTATATCTCAGAGAGGATAACACTGCTGAGAAACAGACTCCCCATCTACATTTTCAAGTGCAACTTAGACCTATGGATGGGAAACAGAAACTGACCACAGAACGGTTCCTACTAATGGACAGATGCACCTCTTATATGCTTTATCCCATGCACGGATAACTTCAAATTATCTATTGTATGATCCCAGTTATTCTCATTAGGGGTAATATATCATTATCAACCATGAGATGAGCAAGGCCAATCTACAAACAAATGGGATAGGTTATTTTGAGGGCGAAAAAGGAAACTGGTTAGGCTTAGAATGGCCTGCAAGGGCAGCTAGCCTAGTACTTACCTATGAACCTATAAATACAAAAAACAAAAATACAAATATTTTGCTGCTTTGCATTAGCATACATCATCATGTGTGCATTTTAACAAATGTATATATTTTTTAGGGGACACTGCAAAAATATATGAGGGGTGATTTTAATAGTAAGTTAGGAAAAATAATATTTTGGCAGGTAAGACTAAATACTAATATGCCCTCTGGATTGAATGAGACTTTAACTATGAAGTTTTTGTTAAGGTTGAATACTGACAATAATCTGTAACATAAAGAATGTTTAATTACATTACTTGTTAAAGGCTTTAAATGTAACATCACACTCTGTTGTTTCAGCTCTCAAGAAATTTGAAGGAATAAAGATGGTTAACACAGATTTACTGGTACTTGTATGCTGCTTTTTGGTTCTTCCAAATGCACTTTTTTGTTCCTGGAGCCCCTTTAATCCTTTTTTAAATGTTTCCTTGCACTGCCTGAAATGGGTATAATTTCAGCAGACAGTTATAGTACATTGGAAAATATTACCTTGAAAGAGGATTTCTCAGATTGTAGTGAAGCACTGCACTCTCCTTTCTCTCCCTCTCTTGTCGTGAAGCACTGCACTCAACTTTCTCTCTCTCTCTTGTCGTGAAGCACTGCACTCTCCTTTCTCTCTCTCTCTTGTCGTGAAGCACTGCCCTCTCCTTTCTCTCTCTCTCTCTCTTGTCATGAAGCACTGCACTCTCCTTTCTCTCTCTCTCTCTCTCTCTCTCTTGTCATGAAGCACTGCACTCTCCTTTCTCTCTCTCTCTCTCTCTCTCTTGTGGTGAAGTACTGAACTCTCCTTTCTCTCTCTCTCTTGTCGTGAAGCACTGCACTCTCCTTTCTCTCTCTCTCTTGTCATTAAGCACTGCACTCCCCTTTCTCTCTCTCTCTTGTCATGAAGCACTGCATTCCCCTTTCTCTCTCTCTCTTGTCATGAAGCACTGCACTCTCCTTTCTCTCTCTCTCTCTCTCTCTTGTGGTGAAGTACTGCACTCTCCTTTCTCTCTCTCTCTTGTCGTGAAGCACTGCACTCTCCTTTCCCTCTCTCTCTTGTCATGAAGCACTGCACTCCCCTTTCTCTCTCTCTTGTCATGAAGCAATGCACTCCCTTTTCTCTCCCTCTCTTGTGGTGAAGCACTGCACTCAACTTTCTCTCTCTCTCTCTTGTCGTGAAGCACTGCACTCTCCTTTCTCTCTCTCTCTTGTCATGAAGCACTGCACTCTCCTTTCTCTCTCTCTCTTGTCATGAAGCACTGCACTCTCCTTTCTCTCTCTCTCTCTCTTGTCATGAAGCACTGCACTCTCCTTTCTCTCTCTCTCTCTTGTGGTGAAGTACTGCACTCTCCTTTCTCTCTCTCTCTTGTCGTGAAGCACTGTACTCTCCTTTCTCTCTCTCTCTTGTCATGAAGCACTGCACTCCCCTTTCTCTCTCTCTCTTGTCATGAAGCACTGCAGTCCCCTTTCTCTCTCTCTCTTGTCATGAAGCACTGTACTCTCCTTTCTCTCTCTCTCTCTCTTGTCATGAAGCACTGCACTCCCCTTTCTCTCTGTCTCTTGTCGTGAAGCACTGCACTCTCCTTTCTCTCTCTCTTGTCATGAAGCACTGCACTCTCCTTTCTCTCTCTCTCTCTCTCTCTCTTGTCGTGAAGCACTGCACTCTCCTTTCTCTCTCTCTTGTCATGAAGCACTGCACTCTCCTTTCTCTCTCTCTCTGTCTCTTGTCATGAAGCACTGCACTCTCCTTTCTCTCTCTCCCTCATCATGAAACACTACACTCTCTTTTCTCTCTCTCTCTTGTCATGAAGCACTGCACTCTCCTTTCTCTCTCTCTGGTCGTGAAGCACTGCACTCTCCTTTCTCTCTCTCTGGTCATGAAGCACTGCACTCTCCTTTCTCTCTCTCTCTCTTGTCATGAAGCACTGCAGTCTCCTTTCCCTCTCTCTTGTCATGAAGCACTGCACTCTCCTTTTTCTCTCTCTCGTCATGAAGCACTGCACTCTCCTTTCTCTCTCTCTGGTCATGAAGCACTGCACTCTCCTTTCTCTCTCTCTCTCTTGTCATGAAGCACTGCACTCTCCTTTCTCTCTCTCTTGTCGTGAAGCACTGCACTCTCCTTTCTCTCTCTCTTTTCTTGCCGTGAAGCACTGCACTCTTCTTTCTCTCTCTCTCTCTTGTCGTAAAGCACTGCACTCTCCTTTCTCTCTCTCTCTCTCTCTTGTATTTTTCCTGCTGTAGTTTACCTTCCTCCTGATGACCAGACAAGTTGTGGGAAGAGCCTGTTTACAGTGGCGGACTGGGAAGACAAGTTTTAAGAGTAACATACTTGCAGGCATTTACCCTTCTTATTCCAGTATACAGCAACAGTGTATCAAAACGTTACCAGCAGCAACAGACAATGCAGAAGACACCACATGTACATTAATTATATGCATAAATAAGCTAGTGCTGCAGATATCATTGAATAACAGTTAAAAAATTATTGCATGATACTAGCATTGCAGAACTCTTTTTCAGTGCTTTTGTTTCTCTTGCACAAAGTATAGTAAAGAAAGATAACCAGACAAAACCTTGGTATGAGACATGGACAACATTACAATTAACAAATAAGAAGTAGGTGCTAATTAGGTTTGGGAATACTAGGTTAAATCATGCAGTTCCACAGTTATAAATATTCTTTGCATGGATTAAATGTTAGAGTTAGTTTTAAGGAATTCAAGGCCCTATTCATAAAGACTGTGCATCATAGAGTAGGTCTAGTACAGGTAAATAGTTACAAAGCATGCAGTACAGGAACTAATCCAAATTTCCATTTGCTCAAAGCACTCTCTGGTAATGTGACTTGTTCAAGATCATTCTGTAGGGAAATGGAAGCTCTGAGACTCAAACCCTGTACCACAGGAAATAGCTCATTAAAAGGTCACAGCATTAATCATCTTAATAAAACTGTACTCCAACAATCTTTGTGATTCCTAAACTATAGTACATAATGGGGCAAGACATTACACGTGGTCTCACTCTATTAAATGTGTTGCTACTTTGTGTGCTTATTACACACAATTCATGGATTACATTTGCAAATTAACCCCCCTCTCAGGTTCTAAGACCATTCCCAAATATAACAGCATCTGCCTAGAGGCTTGTTCCAGTGAGGTGACTTATGGGTATGGGACCATGACTGCATATCAGCAGATGATATTATGTAGGTGAATGCAGCAATCTACCCCTCCCCCCTCCCTACTGGTATCCTAGTCAGCATACAGAGATTAGCACCACCTTCTGACAGCAGTCTGCAATTTAGACAAATCTGCTGCCAAAATCCAATAGTCTGCCCCTGGGATGTCCTTGAACTCCAGCCTGTGGGAGCTCAGTTATCATAATTTACTATCATTACTATAGTATGGAAGCAATAATAGATCCTCTGTCGTGTCAAATGAGTAAAATATCTTATGAATCACTCAAAAGCATAATGGCAGTGCTACAGGAGAAAACAGTGCACAAGGGCATATAAGTCACATGTCTCAACAGCTGAAAACAATGTAATGGGTATATGTCACATATCTCAACAGCCGAAAACAGTGTGCAAGGGCATATAAGTCACATGTCTCAACAGCCGAAAACAGTGCACAAGGGCATATAAGTCACATGTCTCAACAGCCGAAAACAGTGTGCAAGGGTATATAAGTCACATGCCTCAACAGCTGAAAACAATGTAAAGGGTATATGTCACATATCTCAACAGCTGGAAACAGTGTGCAAGGGCATATAAGTCACATGTCTCAACAGCCGAAAACAGTGTGCAAGGGCATATAAGTCACATGTCTCAACAGCCGAAAACAGTGTGCAAGGGCATATAAGTCACATGTCTCAACAGCCGAAAACAGTGCACAAGGGCATATAAGTCACATGTCTCAACAGCCGAAAACAGTGTGCAAGGGTATATAAGTCACATGTCTCAACAGCCGAAAACAGTGTGCAAGGGTATATAAGTCACATGTCTCAACAGCCGAAAACAGTGCACAAGGGCGTATAAGTCACATGTCTCAACAGCCGAAAACAGTGTGCAAGGGTATATAAGTCACATGCCTCAACAGCTGAAAACAGTGCACAAGGGCATATAAGTCACATGTCTCAACAGCCGAAAACAGTGTGCAAGGGTATATAAGTCACATGCCTCAACAGCCGAAAACAGTGCACAAGGGCATATAAGTCACATGTCTCAACAGCCGAAAACAGTGTGCAAGGGTATATAAGTCACATGCCTCAACAGCCGAAAACAGTGCACAAGGGCATATAAGTCACATGTCTCAACAGCGAAAACAGTGCACAAGGGCATATAAGTCACATGTCTCAACAGCCGAAAACAGTGTGCAAGGGTATATAAGTCACATGCCTCAACAGCTGAAAACAATGTAAAGGGTATATGTCACATATCTCAACAGCTGGAAACAGTGTGCAAGGGTATATAAGTCACATGTCTCAACAGCCGAAAACAGTGCACAAGGGCATATAAGTCACATGTCTCAACAGCCGAAAACAGTGTGCAAGGGTATATAAGTCACATGCCTCAACAGCTGAAAACAATGTAAAGGGTATATGTCACATATCTCAACAGCTGGAAACAGTGTGCAAGGGTATATAAGTCACATGTCTCAACAGCCGAAATCAGTGTGCAAGGGTATATAAGTCACATGCCTCAACAGCTGAAAACAATGTAAAGGGTATATGTCACATATCTCAACAGCTGGAAACAGTGTGCAAGGGCATATAAGTCACATGTCTCAACAGCCGAAAACAGTGTGCAAGGGCATATAAGTCACATGTCTCAACAGCCGAAAACAGTGCACAAGGGTATATAAGTCACATGTCTCAACAGCCGAAAACAGTGAGCAAGGGTATATAAGTCACATGTCTCAACAGCCGAAAACAGTGTGCAAGGGTATATAAGTCACATGTCTCAACAGCCGAAAACAGTGCACAAGGGCATATAAGTCACATGTCTCAACAGCCGAAAACAGTGTGCAAGGGTATATAAGTCACATGCCTCAACAGCTGAAAACAGTGCACAAGGGCATATAAGTCACATGTCTCAACAGCCGAAAACAGTGTGCAAGGGTATATAAGTCACATGCCTCAACAGCCGAAAACAGTGCACAAGGGCATATAAGTCACATGTCTCAACAGCCGAAAACAGTGTGCAAGGGTATATAAGTCACATGCCTCAACAGCCGAAAACAGTGCACAAGGGCATATAAGTCACATGTCTCAACAGCCGAAAACAGTGCACAAGGGCATATAAGTCACATGTCTCAACAGCCGAAAACAGTGTGCAAGGGTATATAAGTCACATGCCTCAACAGCTGAAAACAATGTAATGGGTATATGTCACATATCTCAACAGCTGGAAACAGTGTGCAAGGGTATATAAGTCACATGTCTCAACAGCCGAAAACAGTGCACAAGGGCATATAAGTCACATGTCTCAACAGCCGAAAACAGTGTGCAAGGGTATATAAGTCACATGCCTCAACAGCTGAAAACAATGTAAAGGGTATATGTCACATATCTCAACAGCTGGAAACAGTGTGCAAGGGCATATAAGTCACATGTCTCAACAGCCGAAAACAGTGTGCAAGGGCATATAAGTCACATGTCTCAACAGCCGAAAACAGTGTGCAAGGGCATATAAGTCACATGTCTCAACAGCCGAAAACAGTGCACAAGGGCATATAAGTCACATGTCTCAACAGCCGAAAACAGTGTGCAAGGGTATATAAGTCACATGTCTCAACAGCCGAAAACAGTGTGCAAGGGTATATAAGTCACATGTCTCAACAGCCGAAAACAGTGCACAAGGGCATATAAGTCACATGTCTCAACAGCCGAAAACAGTGTGCAAGGGTATATAAGTCACATGCCTCAACAGCTGAAAACAATGTAAAGGGTATATGTCACATATCTCAACAGCTGGAAACAGTGTGCAAGGGCATATAAGTCACATGTCTCAACAGCCGAAAACAGTGTGCAAGGGCATATAAGTCACATGTCTCAACAGCCGAAAACAGTGTGCAAGGGCATATAAGTCACATGTCTCAACAGCCGAAAACAGTGCACAAGGGCATATAAGTCACATGTCTCAACAGCCGAAAACAGTGTGCAAGGGTATATAAGTCACATGTCTCAACAGCCGAAAACAGTGTGCAAGGGTATATAAGTCACATGTCTCAACAGCCGAAAACAGTGCACAAGGGCGTATAAGTCACATGTCTCAACAGCCGAAAACAGTGTGCAAGGGTATATAAGTCACATGCCTCAACAGCTGAAAACAGTGCACAAGGGCATATAAGTCACATGTCTCAACAGCCGAAAACAGTGCACAAGGGCATATAAGTCACATGTCTCAACAGCCGGAAACAGTGTGCAAGGATATATAAGTCACATGCCTCAACAGCTGAAAACAGTGCACAAGGGCATATAAGTCACATGTCTCAACAGCCGAAAACAGTGTGCAAGGGTATATAAGTCACATGCCTCAACAGCCGAAAACAGTGCACAAGGGCATATAAGTCACATGTCTCAACAGCCGAAAACAGTGTGCAAGGGTATATAAGTCACATGCCTCAACAGCCGAAAACAGTGCACAAGGGCATATAAGTCACATGTCTCAACAGCCGAAAACAGTGCACAAGGGCATATAAGTCACATGTCTCAACAGCCGAAAACAGTGTGCAAGGGTATATAAGTCACATGCCTCAACAGCTGAAAACAATGTAAAGGGTATATGTCACATATCTCAACAGCTGGAAACAGTGTGCAAGGGTATATAAGTCACATGTCTCAACAGCCGAAAACAGTGCACAAGGGCATATAAGTCACATGTCTCAACAGCCGAAAACAGTGTGCAAGGGTATATAAGTCACATGCCTCAACAGCTGAAAACAATGTAAAGGGTATATGTCACATATCTCAAAAGCTGGAAACAGTGTGCAAGGGTATATAAGTCACATGTCTCAACAGCCGAAAACAGTGTGCAAGGGTATATAAGTCACATGCCTCAACAGCTGAAAACAATGTAAAGGGTATATGTCACATATCTCAACAGCTGGAAACAGTGTGCAAGGGCATATAAGTCACATGTCTCAACAGCCGAAAACAGTGTGCAAGGGTATATAAGTCACATGCCTCAAACAGCTGAAAACAATGTAAAGGGTATATGTCACATATCTCAACAGCTGGAAACAGTGTGCAAGGGTATATAAGTCACATGTCTCAACAGCCGAAAACAGTGTGCAAGGGTATATAAGTCACATGCCTCAACAGCTGAAAACAATGTAAAGGGTATATGTCACATATCTCAACAGCTGGAAACAGTGTGCAAGGGTATATAAGTCACATGTCTCAACAGCCGAAAACAGTGTGCAAGGGTATATAAGTCACATGCCTCAACAGCTGAAAACAATGTAAAGGGTATATGTCACATATCTCAACAGCTGGAAACAGTGTGCAAGGTTATATAAGTCACATGCCTCAACAGCTGAAAACAATATAAAGGGTATATAAGTCACATGTCTCAACAGCCGAAAACAGTGTGCAAGGGTATATAAGTCACATGCCTCAACAGCTGAAAACAATGTAAAGGGTATATAAGTCACATGTCACAACAGCTGAAAACAATGTACACAAGTATATAAGTCACATGTCTCAACAGCTGAAAACAATGTACACAAGTATATGTCACATGTCTCAACAGCTGAAAACAGTGTACAAGGGTATATAAGTCACATGCCTCAAACAGCTGAAAACAATGTAAAGGGTATATGTCACATATCTCAACAGCTGGAAACAGTGTGCAAGGGTATATAAGTCACATGTCTCAACAGCCGAAAACAGTGTGCAAGGGTATATAAGTCACATGCCTCAACAGCTGAAAACAATGTAAAGGGTATATGTCACATATCTCAACAGCTGGAAACAGTGTGCAAGGGTATATAAGTCACATGTCTCAACAGCCGAAAACAGTGTGCAAGGGTATATAAGTCACATGCCTCAACAGCTGAAAACAATGTAAAGGGTATATGTCACATATCTCAACAGCTGGAAACAGTGTGCAAGGTTATATAAGTCACATGCCTCAACAGCTGAAAACAATATAAAGGGTATATAAGTCACATGTCTCAACAGCCGAAAACAGTGTGCAAGGGTATATAAGTCACATGCCTCAACAGCTGAAAACAATGTAAAGGGTATATAAGTCACATGTCACAACAGCTGAAAATAATGTACACAAGTATATAAGTCACATGTCTCAACAGCTGAAAACAGTGTACAAGGGTATATAAGTCACATGTCTCAACAGCTGAAAACAGTGTGCAGGGGTATATAAGTCACATGTCTCAACAGCTGAAAACAGTGTACAAGTGTATATAAGTCACATGTCTCAACAGCTGAAAACAATGTACAAGAGTATATAAGTCACATGTCTCAACAGCTGAAAACAGTGTACAAGGGTATATAAGTCACATGTCTCAATAGCTGAAAACAGTGTACAGGGGTATATAAGTCACGTCTTAGCAGCTGAAGACAGTGTACAGGGATATATAAGTCGCATGTCTCAACAGCTGAAAACAGTATACAGTGGTATATGTCACATGTCCCAACAGCTGAAAACAGTGTACAGAGGTATATAAATCACATGTCTCGATACAGAACTACTTCCTGCTGAACTGTGTTGCAACATCAATGAACACAACAAAGAACTGAAGCTATTAAGCTACACATAGTGACCAAGGATGAATCTGTTACCCGAGTGTGAATAAAGGTCAGCTGCTGGACACTGCTGTTGATGTCAGTGATCCGTATTTAAAGATCATGGTCCAGACTGATGGTGTACTAAACATAATGTGCAGAAAGTTTATATGAAAATGAAGGTTTATGAATGCCAGGGACAATGATGATATTTTTTTCAAAATGGGAGAGGGAGCAGTCTACAGTTCCCTCAAAGCTATAAGGAAGAAAGAAACACCATGCCTGTTCTAAAAAAGCTGGCATTTGTATCATGCTAAGACATGATGACCTTAGAGCTTGCGTCAGTGTGCACCATTTCATGGCTGAAGAAATGTCAGGAAATTTTTGAGAAAAATGAAGTTAATATGACAATGTTTTGTTGAACTGCAATCAAATGATGCTCTGACTCAAACTGTATGATGTCATGACTACAGGTGAGCTGTCCTGATGCAAATTATGCTATTTTGGTATACGTTTATTCCATCTTTCAAGGTAAGAAAATATATAAATTGGTGAGTATAATGGAAATCCATAGAATACTAGGTAACAAGTGTATCCTGGCTGAAAAAGATCTGAGTAAAAGCAATCACAGAGGATCTAGGTTTATAAACTTTTGCTTTCACTCTTGACAAATGGCTTAGCAAGATGTGGAAGTCTTAGCTTGGAAGGGTTTTGCATTGTTCTAAGCCCTTCATATTGAGATAGCACCCTAGATCTACCTCTGAAGGTTTTCCATCAAAGGGGACTTCGTACAGAGAATGGTCTCACAGGCAGAGCTGCTTGCTAATGCAGCAGTCCTAGGGAGTGGCTCACACTAGATAATGAAACTAATTTCATGTTCAAAAAAGAAGTGTAGCTGGCTCAACCAGTGTCCTGTGCCAGTACCATGAACCAGCACCCACTCCCTCAGCTCTCCAAGTGAAGAGAAAGAAAAACACTTTACTGTATTAAGCCAAAAGCTGTATGATCCAGGTACCTCCAAACATACCTCTCAACCTGGAAACATCAAAAATCTGGACAAGGCCCATGAAAAATAGGTACAAATCTGTACGCTGATTAACATAAAATTTGCATACATAATTAAGTAACCCCACCCACTCCAATGGAATTGTGGGATAGCAACTTTCAAATGCAAACTGAACAGACAGCCAAAATATGGCACCAGAGTCCCCCTACAGCCATTCCAATGTCCCATTAACTGGCCCCATTTACTATAAACAATAATGTGCATACTACTTAAATTACTTACAATGATTATTTGGATTTTACTTTTACATTTTATAGTACAATGCACAAACACCAATACATCTGCTAAACAAAACAATACAGTCTCACAATGAAATCAGACAGAGTAGAATCCACAGCCTTCAGCACCAAAAGCAAATATTTAACCTGTTATGCCATTAACAATGCAAGCAGCCTCCACATAAGCAACACGAAACTTCTCTTCCCCTGAAGCTCTCAGCTCCTTGTAAAATTCACTTAACACTCAACTGTATCTCTTAACTTTGCAGCACAAGAAATATGGATATAGCCAAACTTTATTGGGAGGGGACAGAAGCCCAAAAACCAGGGACACATTTTAAACATTGCTTGTATAATTTTAGAAAGTTGCTAGAATAAAATGTTGTGTTACCACCATGTGTTTCACTGCCAAGTCTAGAACCCAGGAGGACCATGTGCACTAACATCAGAGCAACATACCACTATGCCAAATCAGCAGTTTCCTAAACAAGAGGAAGACTAAAACTTAAATGGCTATCATTTAGTGAATTCAGTTCTCACTTCTCACCATAGCTTTCAACTTCTTAGCACAAAAACATGGACAAAGCCAATAACGGGGGAATACATAATTCAGTTCTTACTTCTCTCACCATAGCTCGTAACCTCTTAGCACAAATAAACCTGGACAAAGCCAATAATGGGGGAATAGAAGGACGGTGCACACCTCACACAGAAAACAGCTCTGCATTTGAAAGAACAGCAGCTCAGTATTCAAAATAATGAATGATTGACGGTGCACACCTCTGCAGGCAGCTCCAGGTCGTAAGCACACACCCTTCCTTGTCATAAGGGTACTTTTCCGTTAATGGGGCAACAGTCAGAATGCGCGGTTGAAGGACCGTTGATTTTTTGGTACAGTTCAGCTGTTATTCTAAATGATGCAGCAAACATATAGAGAATGATGCAACTCCGTAAACATTTCAACAGGTTAAGTACATTTGTACAAGAAGGAAAACCTTCTATGGAGGATTTGTCAAGCATTTACTGAAGCTGACTGCTGAACTATAAAAAGCCCGAGTTCCTTCTCCTCAAAAACACCAGAGCATACAGCATGTCCCCACCCCCTCCAATCTACTGCTGCAGTATGCATCTTATTCAAATCATCAGATTCCACCTGTGCATATATGAGGGGAAAAGGGATCTAAGTAAAAGAAAAAAAAAATCAGAGCCAATGTTAATGTTGCCGCGAAATGCGAACACAGTCAGCCTTCCAAATCAGCACATGTTCGCAAACAGGAGCACTTCACTATTTTCTTTTTGTACGATATAAAGTGCTTGATGTACACCTTATTTATGCAATAACAGGCAATCTTTCTAAAGGCACGTGTATGATTGGCACTGACTTGTGACAAAATGAGGAACAATCCCACAACAAAGCCAACATTAAGCACAAAACAACCAAATATGCAGCACTGACTTTGGAGGAGAAATCGGTAATAATGTGAGAAGAACATAGGCAAAATGAAAACCAGAACACACCACCAACGCAATAAGCAGTACTGAGTCTGACATCTGACAAAATCAATGGCAGTGAGACAATGAAGGCAAAACCGATAAACCATGCATAAACGAGCAGCACTCAACATCAACCGGGCATTTCCCACTGATGCCCTCTTAACGTTTTGTTACCATTTTCATTTCTCATTCTCAGCACCTATCCATATGTTGAGAAAATCAGTAGTAATCTGTGTGCTAAGACTGACTTAAAAACAGAAAAAACAAAGTGGCACTGGGTTGACATCAACTACGCATTCTTACTGTAACTGCCCCGTTAACAGAAAAGTACCATCATAAGTTACGGGTCGGCAGCTGAGAGCTCACACATACACACAGAATGAAAACAGCTGTGCATTTTTTGTGCTCTTCCTACCTCTGCGTGCAGCTTCATCCATTCCTCCATTCCAGGCACACAGGCACAAACCCTTCCTTGTAATGCCTCAACTCTTATGCACGTTGAACTTGCATCCTTCCCGCTAAGGAATTGAAGAGTTGAGCACGTTGAACTCTTTAAGCTCAATTCCGACAGGCTGTTTCTGTTTCACGGAGCTGACGTCATCGCGCGCGTGATGACGTCAGCTCTAAAGCCGTGAAATAAAATAAAATTTAAAATAAAGTGCAGGGAAATCGGAAACTAAGGGGAGCCACTCGGGAATCGTGGCACCCCATTGTTTAGACCCCAAAACTCGGTAAAAACCGAGTAATTCGGGACGGTTGGGAGGTTTGCCTCCAAAAACTCTTCCATTGAGTAGCAAAAGCAACAACAACAACAGAAAACAGATGTTCCTTCCAGCTTTGCCAGATGCATAACACCCCCTCTTGCCCAGCTATTCAGGTCCCAGTCCCATTTTTGTGCTTTGCCTCCAACCCTCCTTTGATGCATTCAGACCTGGTGCCATGTCAGGTTTAATCTAAAAAAAGAAAACATTTCCTTCTTATAAACTGTAACATACTGCTTGCTACAAATGTAGCAAATGGTTGCTACTGTTTATTCTCTGCCTGCATGGAGTGCTATGGTGCTCATGTTTTAGTTAAAAAAAGCCTTCTTATAAACTGTAGAAAACTGTTTGCTACATGTGATAAATCAAGATGCTGCCAGCCCAGCTAGCTGGAATTTTGTGAATGACTGCATGTCAATTGAGAAATATTTATATGATTTGTATGGAAATGTGGCACTGCCAGCCCAGCTAGATAGAATGTTGTAGATAGTTCTATGTCATTTGTGAATAGTGATATGATTTGTATGCTTGTCTTATAAATGTAAGAAAACTATATGTTCTGTAATTAGCTTCAGGATTGTAACCACAGTGCACCCTGTTGGAAAAGAGCAGAGATGTGTATAAACTATATGCCAATGCAAATGTATGGTTTCATGGTAAAAGTTAACTTGCAAAACTCTAGGAAAATAAGCTGATAAAGGATTTTATGAGTGTGTTTACCAGAAACTCTTTTTGTTGTTTGAAACAGATGTAATTACACGTTTCCAAGGTAATTGTTTTATGACTTCCAGTTTCTGGCAAGCTTCTAAGAGAGAATTGTCAGCTTCTACGAGATAATTATTTTTCATACAGACATGTTAAATTCTGTTGATATCTGTTTAGCCTGGGAACTAGATGCAAGCGTAAAATAGTGATGTCATCTAGCTAACCCAGCAGTAATGTGTATTATTGAACTACCTCATATGGAAAGAATGCATTTTGTATCTTGCTCTGGACCTGTTAACAACTCACCAGCACTTTGACTTGCTCTGTAAGTAAGTTATTTAGAACATAGTTTCTCTTAGAGATAAATAGGAATATAACAAGATTAGTGTAGATGTTTTCTATATTTATCTGAGACTGCCCTACTATGTTATTTTAAAGTATTTCCTGTGATTGTGAACTCTGCTGTCACTGTGTTGAGTTAATAAGTATTGTCTTGTGCTTTTATTGTTTATTATTAAATACTTTTAAACCTTTTAATTGTGGCTGTTTTCTGTGTAGGGATATTTAAGTTCATAGAGTACTTGCATATGTATTTGGTGATACTGTACAAGCCACTTCTAAATAGCCTTCAAGTCTTAGTCGCACTTACCAATTGGACAACAATAGCATTGCACAGTAGACTTGATCACAGTTTGGGAAGGGCCATTTATAGCTGATAAGTGGGGGTTTTGGTGGCAGTGCTAACTACCTTATGGTCTGGGCAGAAGGGGGCATAGCTAGTAAACTTGTGCCAGCCTTCCCCAGGTGTGTGTATATAAATCAAATCTCAAAGTGTGCGTGTGTGTCAGTTACTTGGGCAGGGGTACAAAGCACTGGTTGGACAGAGAGAATGCTGAATGGACTTGGCTTGGAACCCTGGATAAGGACTCCATTCTATACCTGTGCCAGTAGGGAGTCTTATTGGGGATCTGGAGAGAGAGAAAGAGAAACCAGCCCCAAACTGACTGTGATCTCCGTGTTCTCTTAAGGGAAATTGTACTTTACTGTGTGTGTATTTGTCATCCTACCAATGCGCATGTCCCTCGGTGGTGTTAGTGGCGAGGACTGAGGCTCCTCGATTACTGGGCCAGTGCATGGGTGTCACACTACAGTCTATACCCAGCCTGCACAGAGTGCTACAGCATTGAGGGTTTAGTTAAAAAAAGAAGAGTTTTTTTATCTTTTAAACTGTAATAAACTGCTTGCTACAATGTAGCATATAGTTAGTACAGTTTAGACCACACACAGAACACTAAAGAGCTCAGGTTTGACTGCAAATGCAATTGCAGCTTTTATAATCTAGTATTGCATTAAAGAAAGCTCAGGATCATCCGATTGCTCCCCCAACACTTTGTGCCCGGGACAGTTGCCCCTGTCAACTCAGTCTAGCTATGCTACGGTTTGAAAAAAACAGTCAGAGCACTCATTGTAAATCCCGAATGGCAACAGCAATGAGTGATGGCATTTCTTCAGTACCTGCATTTATTTATTCATTTTAAATGCTGGAAAAAATGCTGGTAATGGGAATAACAAGGGTACTAAAGTACTAAAATGAAAAGTGTTCTCTCAACAGACAGACTACAAAAAACTCAGTTAAGCAGAGACATTGCCTAATTAGTTTTGTTCTCCATGAATGCAACATATTGTACCTCACCGTAGACTACTCACACTATCTCCAAACCCTATGCACAATTAATTTTACACTTTCCTTCACTTCTAAACTGCTTGCTGGAGCAGAATAATACAAAAACAAAAACAAACTAGAAAAACTTCACAGATTTGGATACCGGCATTGCCCCTAAAAGTAGCTCCATGCTGTACCTCACAAGTTGTTACCTCCCAAAGTAAAGCTATCTGCCTTTCTTCAGTGATTTCATTCCACAGTGACTTGGCAGAAAAACACAGTTTTTATTAAAAAACAAAACAAAATGTGAAGCAAATATCTGAACATTCTGTCAAAAACTACACCAAGTCATATGCTACAAGGACCAGCACACTTGCATATTTATAAAAGCAAACAACAAAAAAACTGCACAGTCATCAATGTACTGAGTAGCCACAGAGCGTGCCCAGTAAATATTCTGTATAGATAAAAAACAAACAACAACAAAAAAACTGCACAGTCATCAATGTACTGAGTAGCCACAGAGTGTGCCCAGTAAATATTCTGTATAGATAAAAAACAAACAACAACAAAAAAACTGCACAGCCATCAATGTACTGAGTAGCCACAGAGTGTGCCCAGTAAATATTCTGTATAGATAAAAAACAAACAACAACAAAAAAACTGCACAGTCATCAATGTACTGAGTAGCCACAGAGCATGCCCAGTAAATATTCTGTATAGATAAAAAACAAACAACAACAAAAAAACTGCACAGTCATCAATGTACTGAGTAGCCACAGAGTGTGCCCAGTAAATATTCTGTATAGATAAAAAACAAACAACAACAAAAAAACTGCACAGCCATCAATGTACTGAGTAGCCACAGAGTGTGCCCAGTAAATATTCTGTATAGATAAAAAACAAACAACAACAAAAAAACTGCACAGCCATCAATGTACTGAGTAGCCACAGAGTGTGCCCAGTAAATATTCTGTATAGATAAAAAACAAACAACAACAAAAAAACTGCACAGCCATCAATGTACTGAGTAGCCACAGAGCGTGCCCAGTAAAGATTCTAGATGCCCCAAACTACCACAAAAGGGCAGAAGAGCACTAAAGTCCTTTTCCAATAATGACATTATTTATAAATGATAAGATCTTTTTCTGAAATAATTTCACTGTTTAATAGCAATAATACACTCATTTGTGTTGGTAAAGCAGAGTTTACCCAAAGGTATCTTCTTAACCGGCCACATTTTGTTTTTGCATGTCTGGTGTTTGCTTCATACTGTTCTGTTAAAAGCTGTTTTTTTTTTGGGGGGGGGTGATAAATGAGGCTGAAATCACTAAATAATGGTATATGTCTAGTTAGCTATATTGTGAAGCTAACAAGGGCAGGTCAGGCATCAAAAGCTATTTTTCCGTATTCTATGGCGCAATTTCATTGTGAGAAACATTGTTTTAAGTAGCTTCAATTCTCCTCTTAGCTGCACATAGAAAGTGTCTTGAATACCCATTTAATTTCCAGTGGCCATGCTGATTGGTCTGTCTAATCAGCACGCACATTTTTGAATAGTATGTTATTTGAAGACAGAGACTAGAAATAAGACATGAATGTGGGCTTGAGAAACTGTAAAATCATGACACACCCGAAAAAGGGTGTGACTGCACTAGTTTTGTAGAAATTACATATAGTGAAGAGGGATGCCTGTCGGTTCTGTGGTTATTTTCAGAGAATCTGGACTTCTTGCTGAAGACTGGTAATAAATTATCTCATCGTCCTGCAAAAGTCTGTAGTGCGGCAGTGCTGAACCACTGCTGACCACACTGCAAAAGCCTGCAGAGTTATGTATGACCAGTCCAGCCATTAAAGCAGCCTGAAGTGTTATATTAATATACTCAGGATTTACAACAGACAAGCAGAGTGGTCTGTTCAAGCAGTGTGCACATTTTTAATGCTAAATAGTTTATTGTATAATTGTATAATTGTGTGTGTGTGTGTGTGTGTGTGTGTGTGTGTGTGTGTGTGTGTGTGTGTATGTATATATATATATATATATATATATATATATATATATATATATATATGTGTGTGTGTGTGTGTGTGTGTGTGTGTGTGTGTATGTGTGTGTGCATGTGTGTGTGAGTGTGTGTCATTGCAGTGCATGGGCCTTTAGGGAAAATGCTAAAATGGTCAGATCTAAAAGGTTTAGTGTTCAGTTCCAAAATATGGTAATGAGCCAATAATGATTTCTTTCTAACTGAGGCCATACTTATCTCTGATTCATATATTCTTGCTGTTACAGTAATTGGTCAACCCTCTTTGGGAAATCAGCACAAGCAGTAAGGCTTTTATTGAATTGCAGCCTCTTTCAAAAAATATGTCATTCAGAATAGTTACCAATCATTATGCTAACAGAGTAAAGGAGAAAAAAAGTAATGCATTTCAAGAGAAACAAAAAGCGTTCACCACATATGAAAATTAACTTTATTCTGCATTAGCTGTTTTTTATAGCTATTTCTACATTATTTGCACATTTGATGCTTCAAAAGAATTTGCAAAATAAGCGTATAATCCTTTTCATGCAAGAACATAATTAACCCTGTAACCCAAATTAACATAAGAGTAACTGAAGAAGTTTTCACCCATTTGAACCTAATTCAGGTTGCATTTCGTATTAAAGGAATCATAAACATTAATCATTGGCTTGCAATCTAAGCAGTCTTTAGGGAAAAAAACATATTTATTATTGAAATAAGTAAATTGTTTTTGTAATATTATTAGATTCTCACTTTATTACTTGTATTGTGTAGAAACATATTCAGAATAAACTCTAGTCCCAACGGATTGTTGTTGGCAAGTTTCTGTATGTTATATCCAGTTTACTTGTAAACAGACATTTATTTAGCAGTTTAAAAGAAATGCCATGGGATTTAACACTCACTCCTACAGAAAGGTGATCAATAATATTATCACATTCAAATCAGAAATAAGTCTCCAAACAATTATTATGGTCTAGCTTAGATTTTTATATATATTGCACCCCTCAAAGCTTTTCATAATGTGATAAATTTCATGCAGTTAATTGTTCTTCTTCTTCACCTGCTTATTGCTTGTCTGATAGATGAAAACATCTTTTAATAGTTTTTAATTGCACTGAATTGCTACTTCATCTTTACCGCTTTGCATGGTAATATTTAATTGTTGTAGCATAATGATGAACTAATGTCAAAAAAAAAAAAAAAATGGTTGTGCCACGTCTTCTGCTAATAAGAAAAAAGTATCATATCTCAGCTTAGGATTAGCTCTAACCCTGTATTGTGTGCATGTGATTAGGTACAGAGCAATGTTCCTAGTGTGCAGCACCAGGTGTAGAACTGTAAACACTAGAGACAGGATAAATTACAGCGCCATGGTTCTTTGAACAGGTTCAGATAAAATGTTGCTGCCTTCGTGCAGTATCAGTTGCAAACTATCTAGGAACAAGATTACGCAGAGAACCCTGCAAAGGAAGAGAGAAAAGGAGAGAGAGAGATAGAAAAGAGAGACTTTGCAGACCAGGTGTAGAATAATCTTTGCATACCTCAGAAAAGAATTAGCAAAAATAACTCTGCAATATACCTCTCAAGATGCAGACATTGACAATAGAAACAAAGGTCTTTGAAAAGTATGAACATCCAACCAAAAATCTGGACATCTAATTAGCATAATATTTGAATATCAGTTAGTATACAACTTCTTCCTGCTTTCAAGAAGAATGTGGGATCCTACTCAGAAACGTGTAGAAAAAAACAGAAACAAAAATATTGGAAGAATGTAAATACGTTTACGAAAGAGCTTTAATGAACTCTACTGCAAAATTCTACCTCACAACATAATTTATTTTTGCTTATGAAAGAAGCACTACTATGTTGGTCATACAGTGTAGTTTTTTTGTGTAGTAGACAGCTTTAAACATGACAAAACATGAGTGATATTCAGAAAATTGTGTGGAGGGGTAAATTAAGCTTAAAAACTGGGACATACATCTCAAAGTAGGACAGCATGTACAGGTGTAAATCAGGGCTGAAAATAGGAATAGTCCTCCACAGTTGATGGTCTGGTCTGCAGGCAGGTACATCATTGCATGTAGAAATTTGCTGTCATGGTACAGAATTAGATTTCTAACTATGCACCGAATATATAGGTTTAGATATATCAATCTATATGCATGGGGCATAATTAAATGTATAACTGCACAGCATGCTGTAGAATTAGATGTTTAAATCTGTATTCATGGCACAGAATTAGGTGCATAACTCTGTACCCACGGTATAGACTTAAGACATATACAAACTCTGCACCATTGATATAGAATTAGATATGTAGCTCTCCACCAATGATATAGAATCAAATATGCAGCTCTCCACCAATGGTATAGAATTAGATATGTAGCTCTCCACCAGTGATATAGAATTAAATATGCAGCTCTCCACCAATGATATAGAATCAAATATGCAGCTCTCCACCAATGGTATAGAATTAGATATGTAGCTCTCCACCAATGGCATAGAATTAGATGTGTAACTCTCCACCAATGGCATAGAATTAGATATGTAGCTCTCCATCCATGGTATAGAATTAGATATGTTCATAGGTTCATAGGTGTGTACTAGCCTAATAGCCCTGGAGCCTTTACAAGCCTAGCCCATAGGATTACCCTGCATCGTGCCACCCAACCTTAGTTCCCAGTGCTTCTGTCACGTAGAGCCACTGGAGTGATCCCTGGGGTGAATTTTCTATTTTCCATTCACTCATCAAGATTTCTCTTGAAGAGGGCCAGTGTGGCACTCTGCTTGACATGTATGGGAAGTCTATTCCATAGTATGGGCAGTCTGTGGGTTATGAACCTGTCCCTTCAGCTTGTTCTGTTTTTTGTGGTAATGAGGTTGAGGTCTCTGGAGTGTGTAGTGTGCAGGGATTGGAATTTCTTTAGATGTAGCATTTTTAACAGAGATGGGTCAGACATGGCTTTGTAAATCAAGCAGAGATCGCCTCTATGTAGGCGATATGAGACAGAGAATAGTTGGAGTTTTTTGAGTCTGTCTATATAGGACAAGTGCTTAAGGCCTAAGCTCATCTTTGTGAGGTATTTTTGTGGCCTTTCCAGTTGTTGTAGGTGTCTAGTGAGGTACATGCCAAATGGGGCATTGTACTCGATGATTGGCCTAATGAGGGAAGAGTAAAGGGAGACCAAGACCTCTTTCTTCCTGGATGCAAAACCCTTAGTAATGAGATGTGCCACATAGAAGGATTTTCTGTCCACAGTGGCAATGTGGTGGTCAAGAGAGAGGTTGCTGTCAACCTGTGTTCCCAGATCTCTTATGACACCTTCTGTGTTCAGTGGACTACCATCGATGTGGTAATTCATGGGAGCTGGGTTTTTCCCAAAGGGGATGACGACACATTTTTTGGCATTGAGCTTAAGGCCATGGTTTTGACACCAATCATTGGTCTCATTGAGGCCTTTCTGTAGGATGTCAACATCACTTGGGGAGTTAATTATGGCTCCCAACTTGCAATCATCTGTGAACTTTGTCAGCCAGAGTCCCTTCATGTTGGCCTGGACTTCCAAACAGGAGAGGACCCAGGACCAAACCCTGTGGGACTCCACTTGTGACTGGTCGAAAGTCTGACTTGGAGTCAGCTACATTCACACTGTGGGTTCTATCTGTGAGCCAATTTGATTTGTAACCCTCCTAGTGATATAGGGGTTGTTGCCTAGCTTAGTGAGTTTTTCTATGATTCCTGAGTGGGGAATGGTATCAAAGTCCTTGGCCAGATCAAGGTACGCTGTATGAACCACCTTGCCTTCTTCCACAGCTCTGGTGACTGACTCAAAGAAGTCAACCAGGTTGAGCAGGCATGATCTACCCTTCACAAAACCAAAGTGTGTGGGATCCAGAGTTTGGAGGTTCCCTATAACTTTGTTTATTAGGTCCATGATCATGCGTTCCATAACTTTGCATATCAGACTTGTAAGGCTAATTGGGTGATAGTCCCCAGGGTCTGCAGTCACTCCTTTGTGGAGAGGGATGACTGTAGCAGTGTGCCATTTGGTAGGGGCAAAGCCTGAGGTGAGGCTGTGATTGAACAGAGCACACAGGTGAGGTGCCAGTTCACTCTGTAGTTCATGTAGAACACAGCCAGGGATATTGTCAGGTCCCATAGAAACTGTATTCTTGGCCTTTGGATAGTGCTGTTTTAACCTGTGCAGCAAGTAATACTGGTTGCCTGGAAATCTACTGATATTGTGATTGGTCCTTTGGTGGAGGAGAGAGGGGTAAAGTTGGCATTGAATCTGTCGGCCAGTATATTGGCAATATCTGTTGGCTCGGTATAGGAGGTGCCATTGTGCAACAGCTCTGAGCAAATCTGAGTATTGCTGTGGAGATTCTTTACATAACTATAGAAGGCCTTGTGGTTGTCTTTACTATCTGCTGCAATTCTGTTTTCATAGCTAGCTTTAGAGGATTTGATGAGGAATCTCAACTTTTTGTTGAGGCTGATAAGGGAGTTTTTCTAGTCTTGGGACTTCACCTTATTTCTCATCAGTTTCCTCCTTCTGTTGTAGAGTTTTTTTATGGCAGGGAACCACCAGATTAGCTTCCTTTTTATGGAGGAGAGCATCTTGGTTCTATTGGGTATGGCGAGATCCATGCATTTGTGTACATGTTCGTATATGATTTGGCGGTCATGCAGCTGTTCTTCAATTGCATGGGTGCCGTGAAGTTAGCCACCTCTGTTTTTAGGAGCCCAAAGTTAGCTTTGGAGAAGTTTGTCATGGTGGGGGGTGGGAGGGATGTGGATTTCCAAGGTGATTAGTCTGTGGTCGGATCTAACCAGGGAGGAGTTGAGTATTGGTACAGAGCAACAGTCACCCATGTTAGTAATGACAAGGTCAAAGATGTTGCTACCTCTAGTGGGGTAAGAATGAGCTGGTCCAGGGCATTGGAATTAATGAATTCCAGGAAGCGTTGGGCAAGTGTATTGGTACATGAGTAGTTTTTCCAGTTAATGGAGGGGTAGTTGAAGTTGCCCAGTATGAGAGTGTTAGTTTGGACCCTAATATTTTCCAGGGTGCTTAGGAAAGTGGAGTGTGAGTCTTGGGTCATGGTTGGGGACCTATAGCAGGCTACTCTCCATACATGGTATAGAATTAGAGATGTAGCTCTCCACCAATGGAATAGAATTAAATATGTAGCTCTCCATCCATGGTATAGAATTATAGAATTAGATATGTAGCTCTCCACCAGTGGTATATAATTAGATATGAAGCTCTCCATCAATAGTATAGAATTATAGAATTAGATATGTAGCTCTCCATCAATGGTATAGAATTAGATATGTAGCTCTCCATCCATGGTATAGAGTTATAGAATTAGATATGTAGCTCTCCATCCATGGTATAGAGTTATAGAATTAGATATGTAGCTCTCCACCAGTGGTACAGAATTAGATAATTAGCTTTCCACCAATGGTATAGAATTAGATATGTAGCTCTCCATCAATGGTACAGAATTAGATATATAGCTCTCCATCCATGGTATAAAATTATAGAATTAGATATGTAGCTCTCCACCAGTGGTATAGAATTAGATATGTAGCTTTCCACCAGTGGTATACAATTAGATATGTAGCTCTTCATCCATGGTATAGAATTATCGAATTAGAATTGTAGCTCTTCACCAGTGGTATAAAATTAGATATATAGCTCTCCATTCATGGTATAGAATTAGATCTGTAGCTCTCCACCAATGGTATAGAATTAGACATGTAGCTCTCCATCCATTGTATAGAATTAGATACATAACTCTCTATCCATGGTATAGAATTAGATCTGTAGCTCTCCACCAATAGTATAGAATTAGATATGTAGCTCTCCATCTATGGTATAGAATTATAAAATTAGATGTGTAGCTATCCATCCATGATATAGAATTAGTGATGTAGCTCTCCACCAATGGTATAAAATTGGATATGTAGCTCTCCATTCATGGTATAGAATTAGATATGTAGCTCTCCACCAATGGTATAGAATTAGATATGTAGCTATCCATCCATGATATAGAATTAGAGATGTAGCTCTCCATCAATGCTATAGAATTAGATATGTAGCTCTCCATCCGTGGTATAGAGTTAGAGATATAACTCTGCAACTATGGTACTTAATTAGACATACCACTCTGCTCCCATGGCATAGAAATAAATGTATAATTCTGCATAGCAGGCACAGAATTAAACTAACAACACTACACCTTTTGTACAGAATTAGATGCACAACTGCACCCATGATGCCGGAATGAGAGGTATGACGCTGTATAATAGTACATACCTGGATGTAAATCTTGACACCCATGCTACAGAATATACTGGATAAGATACTGATGGACAAATTTGTGTTTTCCCATCCACTCATCAAGTTTACACTCAAAGACAGCACCTCACTGATCCTCTTCAATGCAACCTTAATGAGTTGATGGAAAAACACAAATGTGTCCCAGGGGTTCCACCTGTGTCCCTCACTGACAGGGGTGACAGGTGCTGAGTGAGGTTTCTTTTTGGGTGTAAACTCTTGGCTAGGCTTGTAAAGACCCTAGGGCCATTAACCTAGTAACCTCCTATGATCCTATGATCCTATAACTCTAAACTCAAGGTAAATAGTTAGATATATAGTTCTGCACCAGTGTAACCAGAATTAGATGTGTATCCAAGTCACAGAAACAAAACTAAATATGGAAATCTACACAGAAGGTACAGAAATAGATACCCTGGAAGACAGCTAATTGTGTTTCTCCACACACATGGTGCAGAATTAGATTTAGAATTATTTACCCATGACAAAGTAATAGATCTATATCTCTGTACTCAATGTGGGGACATAACCTTATTTATGAAATTTCATACATATGTGTCTCATCCAAAATTACTTTATCCATGAATTAATTATCATCTTCTTTTGGCTATTCCCATTAGGGGTCGCCACAGTGGATCACCTGTTTCCATTTCTTCCTGTCCTCTGCATCTTGCTCTGTCACACCAACCACGTGCATGTCCTCTCTTACCACATCCATGAACCTTATCTTAGGCCTTCCTCTTTTCCTGTTACTTGGTAGCTTCACCCTTAGTATCTTTTTCCCAATATACTCAGCATCCCTCCTCAGCACATGTCCAAACCAACATAATCTTGCCTCTCTGGCTTTGTCTCCAAACCTTCCAACCTGAGCTGACCCTCTAATATACTTATTCCTAATCCTGTCCAACCTCGTCACACCCAGTGCAAATCTTAACATCTTTAACTCTGCCACATCCAGCTCAAACTCCTGCATTTTTGTCAGTGCCACTGTCTCCAATCCATATAACATAGCTGGTCTCACTACCCTCTTGTAGACCTTCGCTTTCACTCTTACAGGTACTTGTCTGTCACAAATCACTCCTGACACTCTTCTCCACCCACTCCATCCTGCCTGTACTCTCTTCTTCACCTCTCTTCCACACTCACCATTACTCTGAACTATTGACCCCAAGTATTTAAACTCATCCACCTTCGCCACCTCTACTCCTTGCATCCTCACCGTTCCTCTATCCTCCCTCTCATTCACACACATATATTCTGTCTTAGTCCTGCTGACCTTCATTCCTCTTCTCTCTAGAGCATATCTCCATCTCTCCAGGGTCTCCTCCACCTGTTCCCTACTCTCACTACAGATCACAATGTCATCTGCAAACATTATAGTCCACGGGGACTCCTGTCTGATCTCGTCTGTCAACTTGTCCATCACCATTGCAAATAAGAAAGGGCTCAGAGCTGATCCTTGATGTAACCCCACTTCCACCTTAAATGCATCCGTCACTCCCACCGCAGACCTCACCACTGTCACACTACCCTTGTACATATCCTGTACCACTCTTACATACTTCTCTGACACTCCTGACTTCCTCATACAATACCACAACTCCTCTCTAGGCACCCTGCCATATGCTTTCTCTAAGTCTACAAAAACACAATGCAACTCCTTCTGACATTCTCTGTACTTCTCCATCAACACTCTCAGAGCAAACATCGCATCTGTAGTGCTCTTTCCCGGCATGAAACCATACTGCTGATGCTGATCACTAATCATCACGTCCCTTCTTATCCTAGCTTCCACTACTTTTTCCCATAACTTCATGCTGTGACTGATAAATTGAATCCATCTGAAGTTACTACAGCTCTGCACATCACCCTTATTCTTAAAAATCGGTACCAAAACACTTTTTCTCCATTCCTCAGGCATCCTCTCACTTTCTAAGATTTTATTAAACAATCTGGTTAAAAACTCCACTGCCATTTCACCTAAACACCTCCATGCTTCCATAGGTATGTCATCTGGGCCAACAGCCTTTTCATTCTTCATTCTCTTCATAGCTATCCTTACTTCCTCCTTGCTAATCCATTGTACTTCATGGTTTACTATCCCTACATCATCCAACCTTCTCTCCCTCTCATTCTCTTCATTCATCAACCCCTCAAAGTACTCTTTCCATCTCCTCAACACACTCTCCTCGCTTGTGAGTATGTTTCCCTCATTATCCTTTATCACCTTTAGTCCAAATAACTCTTAACAAAACAAATGTGTACATTATTGGTAAGTACTGATCCCTCTCTATTCCTTTGTGGCAAAAAAAAAATAAGTAAAATAAAGTGCCTAAACATGCTTTCCAAAGCTGAAACTCAAAGCCTGCATCTTTTCAATAGGAGAATTCAATTACCCAAAGATCATATGGTCTTTCTGCACATCCAGCAATTATTCCCAGGCTTTTGCTTGACATCATCAATTCCAGATTCATGGCTGAAATACTTAGTCACTGCTGGAGGCTCAAACCTCCTAGACCTTGTCTTAACTACCTCCTTTGCCCTCTGCTCAGTCCCACAGATATTCTCCTGCTTAGCGCGCAAGTTAAAGAGTTCAAACCTTAAGGAACATTATCTCAGTAATTGTTGGATCAATCATAATAGTCCCAGCCCAATCATTCAAGGACTTCTTAAATGTTACTTGACTATCGGCATCTCTAATATATTCAGGTAATTTATTAAATAATTGTGCCATCCTATCTATTAAGTAACAAGTTCTGTCCTTTTTATTACATAACTCTAAACAAAATTTTAAATAATAATGTTTATGTAGCTTTGGATTATTATACAATTCTAAACCCAATAAAGGCTAAAAATAAGAGTCATGAAATACCTTGTATGCAAAGAAGAGTCAGCCCCAGTTACAGTTATAATGGAGGGTGTAAACACCTGCAGAAACACATCTATCCTTATAGCATAATTGTTTAATAGCAGGCATTCTTTTAGTGACTGCATTGTACTGATTCTGTAAAATTTAGCTGTCGTTTATGAAGAGTACAGAACATTATACTTTTTTCCAGAATTGGCCTGATATATATACCTTAAAAAAGCTATGACTGTAACTTCTCTAGTTGTAAATATTTTGAGAATCAAACCCATCTATCTTTTGGCTTTATTAAAAATGGCTGTCACATGATTTTCAAGACAAAAAGAGCAATCAATCAGTACTCCAAGATCTGAGATTTCACTAACTTCCAATAGATCAAATGTGGACAGTGTAATAGATCTCCTTAATTTTTATTTGCCAAAAATACATGACATTACACTTTTTCTCATTAAATAGGAGAGACTGACTTGTTATCCTATTTACTTAAGCATAGTAAATACCTGCTAATATTAAAGAAATCATCTTCATTATTTGCAAAAAAAGCTGATTTTACATTTGTCAGCATACTTAACCATGAAACATTAATCATCACATGGAATAGAGCCAAAACCTATATTAAATAGCAAAGGTCCAAACACACATCCCTGAGGAACACATAATCTCACTAGTGTTGAATCTGATTTTTTCCCTTGAATCACAACTCTTTGTGTTCTGCTTCTACGCCAGTGATAAATCCACCTACACAAATATTGATTTACCCAAAGTTGTTCCAATGCCAAATCAATACTATGAAATGATAATAAGCCAAAGGCATTGGTTAAATTCAAATAGATTACACCTGTGCTAATTCACATCTCCATAGCCCTAAACATGTAATCATAAAATCTTGTTTAGAAAGGCTGTTCAAAAAAACTATAATATCCAACAATGTAAGATTGCTTTCTTTAAGTATAGTTTCACTAATACGTCTCTGAAAACATTTGCATACTATTGGAAATAGACTTATTGGGCAATTATGTGATACTGTCAACCTATCTCCAGATTTAAACATTGGAGTAACTAATGATTACTTCCAAGAATTTGTTACATCATTATAGATCATAGAATTAAATGTTCTAGTTAATATACTCACTACACAATCTTCTACATTAACCAACAAAATTTAAGGAAAACAATCTGGTCTACTCAATGTATCAGATTTAATTTTATTTAAGGCTCTTAATAACATCTCTTCAGTAATAGTAGCACATTTTATTGTACAATCAATTCCTTCTTCAAGGGATAGAAAATGACAATCATTTGTATCAATACCAAAACCAGTAAAATATTAATTAAATTTATTAGATATCAATTCTTGATCAATAATCATTAACCCACCTATAAGAAGCAAATTAATATGATCTATTTCATTCCTAATGAATTAATATATTTATAGATTTTTGGTGTTTATCATTTGTCAAAAGTTTCATATTTTATTTTTTTATTTCTCATACTTAATAATAACTTCTTACTCCTTAACCTTAACTTATTTTTATTAAACATTTGTAACAAATACAAGAAGTCATATTTTCCCATTATATAATCTATTCAAATTATAATTCCACCATACTGGGAATTTATTTTTGGAATTTACTATTCCATAGCATGTTGTCTTTAATTACACTTTTATATAGTAGAGTTTCTATTTTATCATACCCCTTGTAACTATCTCAGCCATCTCTACCCAATCCAAAGATAAGAAGTTATTTTTAACTGATAATAATCAATTAGACTGTGGTGCAGATTCAATAAAGCCTACATTGTCTGCTAAAATCGTGTGTGTGTGGGTGTTTGTCATGGTACAATGCACACATGGTAGTGTGCCATTTTGTATTCAGTGAGTGGCTGTACATGGTGTGTAAAGCCACACAAAAGCAGTAAACACCATGGCATGCAAATTACTGAATAAGCAGCTGAATTGTATGCTAATCGACCACTCCAAGACGGAGGAGCTATTCAACAAGCTATAAAGCAACCATGTAGACTTAGTGCTGGTTTTCTCTGCGGATTCCAAAACCTACTGGAATATAACCACAGAAACTAGGTTACACATAAAGAATGTCTGGGGCTGCAGTTGCTCTTATTCATGTGAATGTGCAACAGGGCCATGTCTATGCTGCTGCTGCTGATAATAGACCATGGCTACGAAGGAGAAGGGTATTTAGACAATGTTTAAGTTTCACAATCTGCTTGAGGTAGAAATTATAGAGACCTGCAGGGTGGACAGAGACACACTACAGGAACTCTGCAACTCCTGTCATCCTCAACTGAGACCAAGGGCAAACCGAAGGAAACCAATACCTGTGGAGACTAAGGTATGTGTAGCACTTAGAATTTTAGCTACAGGAACCTTCCAGAGACCAACAGGGGACATGCTGGGGGTGTCACAGGCATCAGCAGCCTGAATCCTATATAATTTCTTGAATGCTATGCTACAACATTCCAACGAGTACATACATTTTCCCCGTATACCTGAGAAAAGAGCCAGGACTATGCAGGATTTCTACCCTGTGGCACACACCCTGATGTCCTGAGTGCCATAGACTGTGCACATGTAGAAATGAAAGCATCACCCTGGGAATAGGGAAGAGTGTTCATAAATAGAAAGGGCTACCACTCCATTAACTGCCAGGTCATGTGTAACACTATGGGAATCATCCTGAATGTGTGTGCTGGCAACCCAGGCAGTTACCATGACTCACATATCTGACACAACTGTCAATTGTATGAGGTGTTTACTGGGGGGTATCCCACAGGGTCCTTTACTGGGGGGGATACAGGTTATGCACTGGAA
Source organism: Protopterus annectens (assembly GCF_019279795.1). Classification (NCBI taxonomy): domain Eukaryota; kingdom Metazoa; phylum Chordata; order Ceratodontiformes; family Protopteridae; genus Protopterus; species Protopterus annectens. Next base: position 764,885,202 of record NC_056736.1, read on the forward strand.
CCATGGCTGATGATGCCCATCAGAAATGCACACACATCAACTGAAGAACTTTATATTGAGGCATACGCTCAATCAAGAAATATCGTAGAGCATTTGTCTGGGCTGCTATAGTTGCAGTTCTAGTGGCTAGATACATCTGGGGGGAGCCCTGGAGTACAATCCTTGTAAATGTGCTGAAATATTCACCATCTTTGCCATGCTTCACAGTATTATCCTGAGAAAACAGCTTCAGCAGGAACAGCAAGGGGAAGGGCCACACATTCCACTACCACTGGGAAGATCACCACAGCCACACACAGGTGAGGAGCCAGAGTGGAAACCAGTAACTGCTGTGGATGTAGAGAGACCAGTGGCATAGCTGTGGGGAGGCGTGAGGGGAGGTCCGCCTCAGGCGGCACTTTTCCGGTCCATTCCCATAACATCTGGTTCACATCACATCTCTGCATGTGTTGTCACACAGACTGCTGATGTCCACACAGAAACCTTTGACATTCTGTTCTTGTCTGCCTGTGCAAGCCAGGAACAGAGTAGTGAGTTCAACTTCACTAAATAAGGAGAAATATATATGTGTGTATATATATATATATATATATATATATATATTTGTGTGTATGTGTGTGTGTTCACATCACACTTGTGCGTATTGTCACACAGACCATTGACGTCCTGTTCATGTCCACCTCCGCAAGCCAGGAGCCAAGTGTGGGTCAAGCTCAGACCCTGTACCTTGGGTACAAGAAACAAGCGTCTCAATTCTCTACCCATTCAAGGAGTTGAGTTCATGGCTCTCAACTATCCAGATTTTCACAGAATGTCTAGAAATGTTTTGTTCTTACTTTTGGTCTGTTCTTCAAAATTTGTGATTTTCTGGTAAATCAGTGAGAACTGGATTCACTAAATAATGATAGCTGTTTAAGTTTCAGTGTTCTTATCTTTCAGGAAATGCATGGTAACACAAAATATTTTATTCTAGCAAATGTCTAAGATTATACAAGCAATGTTCAAAATGTGTCCCTGGTTTTGGGCCTTTGTTCCTCCCAGTACATTTTGGCTTTTTCCCAGATTTCTTGTTCTGCAAAGTTGAGAGATATAGTTGAGTGTCTAGTGGATTTTACAAGGAGGTGAGAGCTTCAGGGGAAGAGAAGCTTAGTGCTGCTTATGCCAAGTTTGCTTGCATTGTTAGTAGCACAACAGGTAGTATACTTACTTTTGATGCAGAAAGCTGAGGGTTCTACTCCCACAGTATGTAGATGGATTGCTGATACTGCACTGTGTTATACTTTAAAGGGGGTAAAAACTGAGAAAGTCCTCCTTTGGAGGAGATATCTAGTAACTACGAACCTGTTATCAGTTTGCCATTCATTTCCTTTTGCAATATTACTAACTTATCATTTTTTGTAATGTAACATAGGTAATTTATTCTTCAAGCGCAACCGGCACTTTATATGTAGATGAAACAATGAAATGTAAAGTTGTTTGCTAGCAGCAACTTCTTCATTAGTTACAGATCATTTTAATGTGGAACTATTTAGATGACATTTACTTCTGTAGAGGTTGTGCAAATATACTGATATTGGTAGATTGTAATGATAGAAGTTTGAGTAGACTTTTTTATGATGCAAATGTTCTGAATTGGGCAGTTTTGTCATTATTGGTTCATACATTTTGTTTCTTTGCTTACTGGAAAAATGTTCAAAGCAATACATTTAAAACATGCTCTAACAAGTGTGTTGTATTATACAAGGAATATAACTGAATACAATCAGGAAGGTGAATCAAACAACACGTGTATGTTTGCATTGTCTTAAATATGTGTGCAAGGGGCCTATGATTTGAAAACAGCCCAAAGGTAAATTTTATCCACCATGGGCCAGATGCATTTTCTTTAAATGTGGGTTTCCTTCAGTGGTGTAGTTAGTAAGGGGGTGAGAAGGGTGGTCCACCCCAAGTGGCACTTTTTAATTAATGAGAAACTATTTTTTTTTGGCCTAGCGG
>NC_056736.1:764892196-764894696 GCF_019279795.1 Protopterus annectens
CACACACACTCACCACCTAAGGGGCTAAAACCTTTATTTTATCCACATACATGCATATCATTGATGCCAGACAATGTTCACAACCTTTACTTACCCATGTAATGGCTGTGTACTGCTAACATTAGAGTCGGCCCTGAACTAAAAGTCTTGCAACTGCTGAATTTCCAAAGTAAGTGTTGAACCTGGAACAGAAAAATAAATGTCTAAGAAAACAAATGAATGGCATATCCTTGTATACTGCAAGTAAGTATGAGGCAGGTGATTTTTGCAGCAATTACATCAAGATGTGACAGCAGTGACATATGTGAATACGTGTCATCTATCAACTAAAAGGCCTTACATCTAAAATGTACAGATTTTCACTGAATGTCCACAGTTTATCCTCATATGTTTGTAATGGCAAATCATTAAAGAGCTAAGTTCTGGAGCATTTCTCCCCGGGCCTCCGCTGAAAACAGGCTCTGTGGAACCTAGTCGGACTTTCCCGGTCAACAAATGTTAAAATAAAAAAAAAAAAAAAAAAGTTAAAAAATAATGACACACATCTCCGTTTCAGACTTCACATCCCTCAATCCCTCAGAACAAACATAAAAATAATAATGCAAAACCTGTTATTCCATCAACTGTCTAAGTTTGTAAGACCACACTGTTTAAAAACTTTCCACATTGTTGGGCCTTTGCCACACTTTTATTCATGAATTGGTCCAGCTTTGGTGGTGTAAGAGTTTGGGAGGGATGTACACATTACAAAAACCTGTAAGAAAGCATTACAGTTTGCAAAGCAGTATTACAGAAACATATATACTAAGCACTAAGTCAGCTATGCACCCTGAGCATCAGACAAAAGACTTTTGTATCCCTGAATCCAAAAGTTAGAATCAAGGACATGGCACAGTCATCATCATTTGTATAGCGTGTTCTGGGGAGGGTGCAGGAGACCTAGGCTAACTGAAAAGGTAGTGAGTGCGTGAGTTAGAAAGAAAAACATGCAGACATTTGGATAAAGTACCAAATGGTCACTGAGACAGAATGAGCTTTAAGCCTCACAACTGACCCATGTAGCTGTTATGTGTGTGAGTTTGTATGGGCACTCCAGGTGAAATTGGTGTGTGAGTGTCTGTAAGAACACAGCCAAGCTCTGTGCTAGCTCTATGTCTTGGTACGTTGGACAGGTGTGAGCTGTGCATGGTAGAGGTGGCAGTTCATTGTTATACCTGACCCTGAGAATAGGCTCTGCCAAGAATTGCGCTGACATGTCCATGCCAACGGTCAGATGCACTGCTGCTTCCTGAGCATGACTGATGTCTGCTGAACAAGTTCTCCTCATAAATATGCCCAGAACCATGACCCCATGGCCTACTACACCTGTGTGTGGACACCTCAACCAATGACAGAGCAGTGGAAGTACTGCCACTATAGGAGCATTATTGGGCATGGCCATGTCAGCTAACAGCAGATGATGTGGCTGACCTATGCCCACATGGATGTCATCCCCTTACCAGCAGAAGTTCCAACATAGACACCACTCAAAAGTACTGAAATAAAATTGTTTTGCTTACCATGTACAGATGACCCCACATTTGCTAGAGGGGCTGGTCCTGGAAGCAGTTAAGCAAAATGTAAGGACACCATCATCACAACAACAGTAACATGGGAAAAAATCTTTGTTCTTTATATGCCCATTAGCAATACATTTAATTGAAATTTGGAAGAAATGTTGACCCTAAGCCCATATGTAATGAACCAGAATTTCTTGTTGACTGTATCAATCTATAAATAGTTAACTCCCCAAAAAACTTTTATTAAATCAACTTAATTATTGCTGTTAATATTTTACTATACAAGAAATATTTAAAAATTGACATATGTAAGCCTGGATGCTCCTCCTGGGATATACTTGTCCTCTCTGAAATATTAGCACCAACATCAATCACATGCTGTTGTGCACTTTCTACTGAGCTCTCTGATTCCTTGACAGTGGACAGGAACTCTTCATTTGGTGTCAGTGGTGGCTCTGTAGCAGGCCCTCCCAGTAGTCAGCTGTCCAAGGGCCACTGCAGCTGCTCTCCACTGGGTTGATGAAATCATGTCAGTGGCCCTATGATGCACCTAATCATATGTCCTGCTGCATCTCCCAAAAGCATTTACATCACTCAGTATCTTATTTCAAATCTGCATTCTTCCAGACATATCCCCATGTCCTCTCTCAAGCAGAAAGGCACCATGTTTGTGAAAGGCTTGGATGATCACATCATTCTCTGAGTCACTGAATGGGGGTTTGTGGGGACTGGGATGCTTGGGTGTCATAGTTCAAAGTGACATAAAACAGAAAAGGATAGTATACATAAATATCACATAAATAAAAGTCCTGCTTAGATATAACACATATTATTAGTTTTTCAATATTACCTACTCAAGGAAAAAAACCTTCCAGTTATTCAAATATAAAAAAGGGTTCTGTGGTTCTAACATATCATGGTCACACACAATCCAAAGTTTG
>NC_056736.1:764899696-764922196 GCF_019279795.1 Protopterus annectens
AGTTCCCAGTACAAGTCTGAGGCTTGGAATAGTCGGGCCAAGACTGTGCAGTGGAGAACAGTGTAGGCATCATTTTAATGACCTGAAAATGTGCAAGTAAGATACACCAAACCAGTGGTTGGATGAGCTCAGTACTGCTGACATCCCACTGATAAGGAGAATTTATAGCAGATAGGAAGCTGCATATAGGCAAGACTGGTATGTACAATGCTCTTCTGTTGTTCTCTTCTCTTTATTCCACAGCCAACCAAGAGATTATGATGAAATGAAATTCCCATGCTGAGCATCTAGAGAGACTGAAGGAAGCAAGGGGTATGCATGCAGTACAACATGACTTTTATGTAAGCTAAAGCGTTGCTCTTCTACACAGTTGTAGCACAGTAAGCATGCATATCCTAATTGTAAAAGCAAGCATGCATGCTTCAGTCTATAGCACAAGCCAACTGTAGGAGTCAAGTCTAATACTGTAGTCAGATGTTGTGGGTTCAGATTCCACAAGTAACAAATATATAGTAAAATCCTTTGAAAATATTGCATAATTTAATTTCAACACATGTGACATAAATGCCCTGCTGTTAACTTAATCTGTATAATTGGACCAAACATATGTGCAATACATGCACGTTACAAGGATTACTTTGAGAAATCATTACCTATAGTTTGCAGTTGTTAAGAAGTATACTTAAATGTAAGAGTAGAGATGAAATCCTTTATTAGTGTGATAATGCATTGTATGTCACATATAATGTTACTAATTATATCTCTTTTCTTTCCTCTTACCCCAACCCATATCTCTCTCTTTTTTTCTATGTGTTGTCAAAATGTTTCCATGTCATCCATCCCTGACAAATCACAAAATGCTTTACAGCACAGGGAGGTAAGCCAACCTCCGTGGCTCAAACTGCACCCACTCCACCAGCTCCTGCACTGATGGCCAGTACATCTGGGACCCAAATTGTCAGTACTGTCTCTGCTGCTCGTGCACTGCCTGGGTCCTTCACATCAGGTAGCACTACCCCAGCAGCTGGTGCTGAGGTACCCTCCAGGAGTAGTGGTTGAGGTGGGGAGGTACCAGGGTTGGTGCATAGGGTCATGCATGGCACCATTGGTGTACGCTTACGCCAGATGGAGAGGCTGCTCTCAGTTATGGTCTGTAGGAGAAGACATTAAGCACTCCAGCAGCCAGCAGAGTAAATGGACAATGATGACAGTCCTGCAGGTGAGGACTAGATTCTTACTGTCCCCATGTCTGATGAGCATAGGCATCTGTTTTTCCCTCCCTAACCCCAATCACGATGTCCCCCCAACCTGTCATGACCCTCATCATGCCTGTGTCTTGTCTTGTTTGCCCTGTTTGTTTGCATCTGCTTCCTTACCTACCCTACTTACCGGACCCAGAAATATCTACATCCCTTAACCAGCATTCCTCTCTTACTGAAATAAAAAAAAATGGACATATAAACTTAGAAAGTAGCTAGAATAACAGGATGTGTGTTTGCCCTGGCTTTTCTGAAGGATACAAAGTCTGAAACTCAAATGTATGTCATTATTTAGTGACTTCAATTCCTAGTGATTTTCTGAAAACCAAATATTTTATTAAGAACAGACCAAACATAAATGTGGACACTTGAGAGGCATGACAAGATGAGTGCAATCATACAAGGACTGTTACACTGTCTTGAGGACAGCGCTCGTTAAGTGCTTTATGGCTTTGAAAGCCTGTAAAACATTTTTTTTTCTGTAACTACTAGTATGGTGGTGGTGCTGCGGTAGCATTGTCGCCTCACAGAAAGATGTTGTCCTGTTCGATTCTCAGCTAAAGTGTCTTTTGTGTGGAAACATGCGTCAATGGACGTACCTTCGTTGAAGGTTGTGCGTCAGAGCTGGCAACTCGGTATGTAAAAATCTCTTGCCAATCATTAGCGGACCTGAGTTCCGCTGTGGCGACCCCTAACCGGGAAAAGCCGAAAGATACAACAACTACTAGTACATGAAGCATAAAAAGCTCCACGCACTGCAAAGAATTATGATCAGATCACTGACCATAACTTTAATTACGTGTTCTCAACATGGATGCCAAGATTTGTGCTTGAGGTGAATCACTTGGCATCCATGTCTCAAACATATAATAATCAGGTTATGCTCGGTGACCTGATCATAATCCTCTATATTATAGACCATCATTTGCCTAAACAAATGGAGTTTACAATAATCTTTGCCGGCATTTTATTATCAGTTACCCAAATAGCCTTTACAGACAGCTTAAACACCTTCATTGTGAAAGTAAAAAAAAAAAAATCTGATTTTAAGTGACTTTATTGTGAAAGCAGTTACATTTTTGGTTTGTCTTACAATAAATTATTTTTTTTAATCTGCTGTGGATTTTGCATCCTACTCAAGCCATTTCATCTTTAGCAGGAGTTTCTCTGGTTTTTAATGTGATCTTAATAAATCCCTTTTGTCCATGACTTAAACAGTTTCTTAGTTGACCTCAGCCTGTTCCAGTTGATACATGAGTCAGCAAGGCCAAATGTTACCTGCAATACCCACTCCTTGTTCAGCCACTTCACTACTAAGTAACCTGATACAGGTACTGCCATGCAGGTGAGCCAACCCAATATCAGTGACCACTGTGCAATCACATTCCAATGACTTTACAAGAAGCCTAAAACACCCCATATCTTTCATCACATGCAGATTCATCTCCCAAACAATCTACACAATCAGTCTAGCCTTACATCACTTGAGACCTATTTTTGCTGTCCTTTTACATTTATGAAATTCCAGGATCATCTGTCTTGTGATGGAATGTGTTTACCTAGTCTGCCTAAGTTGGGGATCACCGCAGGGAGCTTGATGTGTTGTCATTTATTGGCTAGAGGACACAGGAGTCAGTTTTAAAGCTTTTGTTTTTCCTCTGCTACAAATCAGGTAAGTTTTCAAGGCTCTCTGTGATCCTTTTCAAGTGTCACAACTGCATCCAGAACCACCCAAGCTAAGATAAGAATATTTTCTTGATTAACTGCACCTGTACTTGCTTTGCATTTTTAAATCATTTATTTAATTTTTTGGCAAACATAGTCATTTCTATTCTATGTGCCTCCAAATCTCATTGCAGAAGAGCAAATTACCCAGGGACTTAGTTGTTTGGTAGTTGTTTGTTGTTTAATCTGCACTTGAGAGCTGCTTTTGCTGTGCTTTTATGTTAAGGAATTCTGGGATTATCAGTCTTGTGATAGAAGATGTTTACCTGATTTCTCTGAGTTAGGAATCACTCCAGAAAACTCAAAAAGTGCAGTTGTTTGTTGGCTAGAGGACATAGGAGTCAGTTTTCAAAGTTTTTCTCTCTTTTATAAATCAGGTAAGTTTGACCTGCCAACTGAGCAGCAGCAGTTAGCAGTGCCCTATATAGCAACAAACGTTAGACAGTAAATTTTCCCTCTAAAGTAAAGATTAGGTCCAAAAGTTGTTAAATGATGTGGCATTGTGTGGCATTAAGCTTAGATGCAGCTATCTTGTATGGAATATCACTCCCATGTCCTAGCACTATATAGCATCTTGTCTTTAACCCCAGAAATTACCCGAGAAGACCCATGTTAAAACCCAATCCTTAATTCTAAACAGCCCACCGTATTACAGGACCAGACAACATGGATATTTATTTGTCTTTGTTTACCAGGAAAGTCAGACTGGGTAATACCCATTTTTAGCAGAGGCCTGGGGAGAAAAGCTCCATTTGCTTACATTGCATTATGCAAAGTTCCAGTTAAATATGGAGTAGTTACATTTCTATTTACATTTATATACAAACAGCAGTTACATTTATACATTCTAAGATTTTACACAGGAGGAAGTTACTAAAGAGATATGCAATTTCCAAATGCCTCTTTGGCTACTTGGTAGATTTGGGCATCCTAAGGTAATGTAGCAATTGTCTCATCTTCTCAGATAACCAGTTAATCATTAAAGAAAATAACACAATATGCAAGATTTGCAAATACACAACCTCCTTGGAGGCAAAACCCTCCCCTACAAATGAGGTTGTCAGTAATACCCACACTACATCCTTCAGAAACACTGCTCTGCACACACACAGATGGTCTTATGCTGAGTCACTTAAAAGAAACCTTCCCAAATCTCAGACACATCCAGAGCCACCTAACAGTAATAATGCTCCATGGTGATCACTAAATCAAATACCAAAAGCAATGCCAAACATCTCACATAAGCCTACACCTAATGGTCCCCCAAGTGCAAACTCCATAAGGCAGGCATACACTTTACCTAATACTCTTGTCATTGGGTATTCCATTAAGAGACACACAGATGCCCCACTCACCAGGTTAGAAAAAAGGCAAGATAACAGTTGCCTATCTGGAGCCAAGATCTGCAAGATCATGCACACATCAAGTCACTGCACTCCAGGTACCAATATTATTCTATCATAGTCCATGTGGGTGTAAATGTCCTGAGACATACCTCATCAGACATAATGTATCTCTTGAAATAAGTATCACAGATAAGTACAAGCCTTGCATTGAGTTGCATTCTGCCTTCACCAAGGATGATGCCACAGTATGAACATAAAATGATTTATTTTAATAATTGACTTAGTTTCTGGTGTCAATCCAGGGGGATCCATTATCTGTCAGCATGGGAGGACATGGTCAACACACCACATTGCTTTGTTAAGGATTGGCTGCACTTGTTCCCCCTAGACTTTCAAATATTGGCTAAAACTTTATACACCCAATATGTGATGCCCCCAAGCTGGGCCAGTGGTCAAGGAGCCTGAATCCTCACCACTGACACTGGAGAGGTTCGTTCACTTGGAATACAAATGGATAGTTAGTATTTCCAAATGCAGACCTCTCTGCATCAAGCCAACAACAGAGAATACAGTCAGCCCGGGGTCTGGATTTTCTATCTGTGTCCCTCCAGGTCTACAGTAAGACTCCTCACTGGCACACATTCAGAGCTAAGTCCTCAGTTGAGTGCCCATGCCAATTCCTCCATGGAAACCAGTGCTTCATGTCCCTACTCCAAGTAACAAAGGTGCACACACTTTGAGATTTGATTTGCACACACACATGCGCACGCACACACACACACACACACACACACACACACACACACACACACACACACACACACACACACACACACACACACACACACACACACACACACAGACTGGGAAAGGTTGGCACAGGTTTACCAGCTGCACTACAGAGCCAGTTACTGAAGGCTCTTGCAAAGGTACCTAATTATACTGAGTGAAGTTAATATTAATAAAAATGGTAATGTTGACCAAACGCTGGGCTTTCAGAAGTGACCAGAGTTATCACCAAATAAATATATACAAATACTCTCAAAGCTTAAATATTCTCTAAAAAGGACCAGCCACAATGAAAAGTTTAAATATATTTAATAATAAATAATAAAAGAAAATGCTAAATATATATTTACAGTAAACACCAGAGTTTCAGTCACAGAGAATATTAAAAATAATACAGATGGAAAGTTTCACACAGTTATAGAAAATACAGTATTTAGCTGGTCTCACTATCTACTCCTGATTAACTAAAATAATTATTGTTCCTACTCACTAAATAGAGCAAGGCAAGATGATTTGGGTGAATGGTCCTTGTTATCAGATCCAAGACAGAACACAGAATGCTGAGAGCAATCTCCTACCAATATCTAAATATCTAAATATTATTTCTGGCTTACAGAATGACATCACACACATGTGGTCATCTGACTCTATTTCACATGCTATCACCAACACCAGAAGCAGACAGGATTTTAGCACCTATGTGTTACCATACACACAGAGCTTTGCTCAGATCTCCTGGAAGTCATAAAACAATAAAACACTTCTACTTTTCCTACAGGAGCTACAACCTATTTCCTAGCACAGGCATTTCATTTCTGGCTCCATTCAAAACTATGGCATAATGTCTTTATGGCTTATCCCATAAAGTAATTTAATTTCAAGAATATTTTGCAAAGTCAGGTGGATTAAAATTAACCTCTTCACTTTCAGTATAAGCTGTTACAATGTATACATTTAAACAGTTACAATAATGCATGCACATTTATTTTCCTTCCACCAGGGCACACTGCTGATACATTTTAACACAAGCACAAATTACAAATACATTTTCAGCACAACCATCTTTACCAGTCAGTTACAAAATAGCAGCTACCTGTGCTGGCATATGATACAAATCCACTGCCCTATTTCTCCTGGCATGGCTGACAGCACCTCCTAATGTCACAACCCCCTTGGAGCCTGTTGTAGGCAATGCCAAAAAGACAAAACTACCAACATAGTAACAAAGTCTCCAATCCACCTTAAGGTGTTACTGTTCAATGCTAGGACCCTAAACAAAAAAATCCACACCCCTCAAGCCCTTTGTATGCTGGAGAATGTAGACATCTGTGCTGTGACCAAGACTTGGTTTAAAGCCATAGGAAGTACTCCGGCAGTGCAAGGCTACAGTGCCTTCCACACATGTAGACCAACAACAGCACAGACTGGGGCAAAAGGTGGAGGTAACTCAATCTATGTTAGCAACAAACATGCCTCCAGTTTGGTTAAACAGGATGATACCATGGAGCTCACCAACATGCAAGTCATCATAGATAAGTTCTCTCATCATATCATGGCTAGCTACAGGTTACTATCTATGCTCCTAGAACCTCACAATTCTTACCTAAACCTAATAGAGGTGCTCGCCATCCAATCAAACTCCCTATGGGCAGCATTAACTATGCCTCTAGACACTAGGAAACTTACACTGCCTCAAATTCACAGGCACAATGCTTCCTGGACTTTATTAACACAAACACCCTGGAACAGATAGGTTATACTCCAACCAAAGGATCAAAAATACCTGATCTAGTACTCACTAACATGGAAGGGCACTGTACCCCCCATGCCATGTCCTCACTAGTGAGGTCAAATCACAAAACTGTCTAATTTGAAGTAAAAATCAACCTGGAAAATCCAGCTAAACCAGTAATAGTTAGGAACTATTCTGAGGCAAATGACATCCTATTAAGTGACAGTTTCGCAAAAATCTAGGCTCCCGCTAACCCTAAGACCACAGCTATTTATGCAGAATTATTCACAGAGTCTCTACACAAACATATAAATGGCTGCAGAGAGGCTGCCATTCTTAACAGAAGTAAACCCAAAAGAAACACTAAAAACAAACCCACTGGTGGAATCCTCACCTAGACAGAGTATACAATAAAAGAAGAAAACTCACAGACAAAATCATGAAGAGCAACTTCTTTAAAGATAAGTGCTCTCTTATACAACTAAACAAGAAACTTAGAGGTTTTATTAAGTCCAACAAGGCTAACTGCAAGGTCAGAATAACCTCACAGGCTAAGGAAAATCACAAGGACTTCTTCAGCTATGTCTGTAACCTTAAAGGTAATACACAGCAGTGTGCTGAATTGGTGGTGAATGATACTACCTTCATTGATCAAGGTAACATAGCAAATCTACTGGCTGATAAATTCACTCGGACCTCATCCCCCCTCCTCCCTAACGCCCTCAGGTAAAATCTCCTCCAATTTACTACTCCCAACTATTAGCAGGGACCAGGTGCTGGCAGTACATTCTAAAGTCAACAGCACCACCTCCATGGGTCCTGACAACATACCTGGTTGTCTCCTAAAATAAGGACTACTTGAGGCACTATTTAACTACAGCCTTGAAATAGCCTATGTTCTAGTGAAATGGAGAACCGCAACAGTCATTCACCTCCACAAGGTGGACTATCAACTGACCCAGGGAACTAAAGACCCATCAGACTAACAAGCCTAATATGTAAAGTCATGGAAAGAATTCTGGAAATGATAAACAAGGATAGTGGCAACCTACAGGCACTGGATATTAATTTAGATTTGTTAAGGAAAGGTCATGCCTACTTAACTTGGTAGACTTCTTTGAGAAGGTCATTAAGGCAGTGGATGAGAGTAAAACAGTGCATATTGTATGTCTTGACCTAGCCAATGCATTCAATACAATACCCCACTCAGACATTGTTGACAAGCTCTCTGAGCCAGGCATAAATCTCTACATAACTTGCTAGCTTGATGGCTGTTTCACAGACAGGATTAAAAAATCAGGATTGGTGATACCACTTCCAGCAAGAGACTGGTCACCAGTGGAGAACCCCGGGGTTCCATGCTGGGCCTGCTCCTGTTTAGCATTTACTTCTTAAGTCAAAGCTAATGTTTAAGACCTCTGGCTTACAAATTTCATAGATGGCTATAAATTAGGAGATATTGTAGACTCCCCCAGTCACAAAAGGAGATATTGCCAGCATAAACTATCTGGAATTTTGTAAATAATTATATGTCATTTGTGAATATCAACATGATTCATTTAAGATGTTTGTGTTACAAATGTATTAAAGCTGTATGTCATATAAGATGGTTTGTACAGACATGTGCTGAAGATGTGTTTTACAAAGTGCTGTTTGAAATCTGTCCACAGTGTACCCTACTGGAATAGAACAGAAATGTACATCCACTATTGCAACTGTTTAAATGTATATATTTTAACAGTGGAAACTGGAAAACAGGGGGGTAACTTCATTCCAGCAAAACTTCAGAAAAATCGCTGAAATTAAATTACTTTATGACAGCAAGAGATAGGATGTCTCTACTACAGAGCTCTCTGTGTTGTCTTAAAGGAGAAATAATTACATGAGATGTGGAAGTATTTTATTGTTTTATGACTTCCAACAGTTGCACAGATCTGAGGAAAAGCCCTTGTCTATGTATTTTTTATTTCTAAATACTGCTAGCTTTCAGCAGTGGGGTGAGTGGTTTACCTGGGATAGAGTGAGATCACAAGAAATGATGTCATTCTGCAAGTATCCCAGCAGTAATATTTGAGATATTAATTTGAGAACTCTCTGAGAAAGACTCTGCATTCTGTATTCTGTCTTTGACCTGACAATGTCAGCTATAGGATCTATTCACAACATCTGCCTTGCTGCTCTTAAGTAGTTTCTAGGCTATAATAATTTTCTTAGATATAGTCAGGAATATAGCAAAGCTTAGCTTATATATTTTTATTTATTTATTTTAGACTGTTCCTGCAATGTTGTTTTAAATATTTCCTGTGATTTTGAACTCTGCTGTACTGTAAATATATAATGAATATTTTCTTGTTCTTTTAATGCTTATTATTAAATATATTTAAACCTTTCATTGTGGCTGATCTTTGTAAAGATATTTAAGTTCTGAGAGTACTTGCATATTTATTTGGTGACACTGTGGGCCACTCTTAATGGCCTTGCTCTTGGTCAAACTTCCATTTGGATTAATAATAACATTACACAGTAAGATTGGATACCTTTTGTTAAGGGCCTTAAAGTAGCTGATAAAGAGTTGGCTGGTGGCAGTAATAACTACCTTATAGTCTGGGCAGAAGGGGGCATAGCTAGTATACCTGTGCCAGCCTTCCCCAGGTGTGTGTGTGTGTGTGTGTGTGTGTGTGTGTGTGTGTGTGTGTGTTTGTGTGTGTGTGTGTGTGTGTTTGTGTGTGGGTATATAAATCAAACCTCAAAAGGTGTGTATGTCAGCTACTTGGGCAGGGACACAAAGCACTGGCTGGACAGAGAGGGTGCTGAAGGTCTTGGCTTGGTCACTCAGCTGAGATTGCAACTCTAGAGCTGTGGCAGTTCAGAGTCTTATTGGGGATCTGGAGAAAGAGGAAGAAACCAGCCCTGGACTGACTGTGGTCTCTGTGTGCTCTTAAGGGAAATTGCACTTGATGCAGAGAGCTACATCTGGAAATATTGTGTGTGTACCTGTCATCCTCCCAATGTACATCCCCCATTGGTGCTAGTGGTGAGGACTGAGGCTCCTTGATTACCGGTTCAGTGGTGGGGCGTCACACCCCCAAGACATCAACATCTTACAAGAGGGCATAACACAGGCAATGGCTGGTGCCAAAGCAATGCCTAAAACTCAGTGCTGGAAATGCATTATAATGCCCTTTGGGAAACTGTCAACCCAAGCTGATTATTTTATTTTATTTTTTTTTATTTTACATTTGTTTACTGGGAAGGTCTAACTGGGATAATAGCCCATTTTCAGCAGAGGCCCAGGAAGAAAAGCTCCAAAAACAAAAAGAGAAAAGGAGAAAAAGAAAAATGTAATAGATTCTGACAGTATAAACCTTAGATAAGCATAATAAGTTGCATGTATAGTAACACATAGAATATAAAAGGAAAACAATAAAGAGCAAAATATTGTAAAATTATTTATATTTATATTTATTTATTATTAATAGAGTAAAATTATTCCATTGATAAAACAAACCTAAGAGTTTACCCAGTAGTAAAGGGGCTGAGAATATATGTAGATAACAATCTGGTCTTTGACCAACATGTAGCTAAGACAGTAAGAAAATCATTCTATGTCGCTCAACTTATAAGCAAGGATATGGCATCCAGGTCCAATTAAGTTATAGTACCACTCTACTCAGCCCTTATCAGACCTGTCATTAAATACAATGCCCCCTATGCCATGTATCTAACCAGACACTTGCAACAGTTGGAACGGCAACAAATTTTTCTCCCCAGGAGAATTCAGGACATGAATACCCTGTTCTACACTGACCACTTAAAGGCTACCAATGGGAAAGCCTCAAACTGAGCCTTTCTCCAGCAATCTTCAACTCAGATGGAACCTGAACTACACACTTCTTCCACAATGGTGCAGGGAGGCCCTCATGCAGTCTTTTACAGGCTGCTGACAGGGGTTCTTTGCCTGGCTTACAGGGCTTCTTCAGACTCAGCTGTGTTGGAACTGTTGCACATGTGCAAAATGAACATCACCAGAAACAGTAGATTCAGATCTTCACTTGTGACATAAACAGAACACACTGGAGGACAGATCTGTGTCCTAGAAGATCTCTGCACTATGGACATGATGGAATAAGCTCCCCATCCATGCTGGAGGACAGATCTGTGTCCTATACGATCCCTGCACTATGGACACTATGGAATAAGTTTCTCATCCATGCTGGAGGACAGATCTGTGTCCTAGAAGATCTCTGCACTATGGACACTATAGAATAAGCTCCCTATCCATGCTGAAGGACAGATATGTGTCCTAGAAGATCTCTGCACTGTGGACACTATGGAATAAGCTCCCCATCCATGCTGAAGGAAAGATATGTGTCCTAAAAGATCTCTGCACTATGGACACTATGGAATAAGCTCCCCATCCATGCTGGAGGACAGATCTGTGTCCTAGAAGATCTCTGCACTGTGGACACTATGGAATAAGCTTGCCATCCATGCTGGAGGACAAATATGTGTCCTAGAAGATCTCTGCACAATGGAAACTATGGAATAAGCTCCCCACCCATGCTGAAGGACAGATATGTGTCCTAGAATATCTCTGCACTATGGACACTATGGAATAAGCTCCCCATCCATGCTGGAGGACAGATCTGTGTCCTAGAAGATCTCTGCACTATGGACACTATGGAAAAAACTCCCCATCCATGCTGGAGGACAGATATGTGTCCTAGACGATTTCTGCACTATGGACACTATGTAATAAGCTCCCCATCCATGCTAGAGGATAGATCTGTGTCCTAGAAGATCTTTGCACTATGGACACTATGAAATAAGCTCCCCATCCATGTAAAACAGAGTTAATCCCTGATCCTATTCCAGTGAAACCTTGTCAGTTGGATGGGAAATTGTAATTTTACCCCTGGTCTGGCCCACATGCCACTTATGGTGAGAGGCTGTCAATAAGAAAAATATTATCCTAACTAACAGCCCCCCCCCCCACAAATCTGTGGATTCCTCCATACTGACATGCTTTACCAAACCACTAGTATACATTCTGCAGTCTTCTTCCAAACTATTGTCTTTCTTAATGTTCAGAACCAGTTCATCTCCCCACTAAAAGCACTCCATAAATCTTCATATCTACCCTAGATAAGTAGTGTTCACTACTCAAACCAACACATGGAGCCTGACGTCATGGAAAATACTTGTGCCAAACTGGACACAAAACACACAGCAGCCTTGATATTCAGACAAAGAGGACATCAGGTGACTAAAAGCAGCATATCACAACTGAGCCCAAACCAGTTCTAGAGAGAGAGAAGTCAGTATCCTACTTAACCATACACAACTAGTAAGCAGTCTTCATCTGTTTCTTCTGACCCGTTTTCAGAGAAATTTGCAAACTTCTCAGCAAGTCATGTTTCCTGTACTTCTCCATCAGTGCCTGCCTTCAAGCCTTGTCCTCAACATATATACTTTGGAAATATTTCACAATGTGAAAAAAGCGGGTCTGTATTATAAACCCGAAAGTTTACTTCAGTGAACGCTCACATGAGCGAAAAGCCTGGTAAACGAAAGGGTGTTTGTGGGGTCATGGTACAGTGAGGAGTGGGATTTTTGCCCTTTCCTCACTGTAGTGTGATCTCAGAGTTGGAATATATAGTTAGCAGGGGGTGTGGGGGGCATAGCCCCCCACAATCAGCAGTTCGATTACCAGCGTTTTCACTCATGTGAGCATTCGCTGAAGTAATCTTTCGGTATTCTAATATAGACCCGAAAAAAGCCATATGATAAACTCCCTTTCCAATCATGGATTTGCACTTTCTGATGGCATTTACCCATACTTGTTCAAATTATGCACTGGTTTGATTATTTAACACATAACATACATATTTTCCCTGTCTGTCACACAGCACTCCTTTCTCGGACTAGGGAAAGAGGCTTTTTCGTCTCCAACTATAAGTGCAGCTGAACAGCAACCACCTCTGATTAAAGGCAATCTCACTACTTCCACACTTAGGTAACCTGCAGGTAACATATAACTGAAGTTACCAACTTTCTTTGCAAATACAATGTTTTCTCCTATCATATCTGAACAGTTAACCAGAGCTGCTCAGAGTTTGATGCCTTTAGCCCGAGAACTGGAGTGCATCTGAAGTGAAATCCAAGGCATCCACTGAAAACAACTGAAAAAGATGTATATTTAAAGCCTGTATTATTTTAACTGCTGCTTTCTTTTTGCTGATCATGTCTGCATTTTTTATTCTGCACTTTGAAGTTCTGTACTAATGCCTTATACAGCAAAGGATAGAGTCAGACTCACTGAATCTAGACTGTTCGGTATCCCTGTTCTCTAAATCAGCCATCATACATTACGAGGACCTCCCTGCACCCTTGTGGCAGAAGTGTGTACCTTGGGACCCATCTGAGTTGGGGAATGCTGGAGAAAGGCTTACTCTGGGGCTTTCCCACTGATATTTTGTCTTAAAATTGTTGAATTTCACCTGTATTTAAGCCTCGCATTTGTACCTAGCTGCCCGTCATACAATGGAGGTTAGCACTGCCCTGTTAGATGCAAATGCCTGGAAACTTACATTTTCCCTAGACATCTGTCAGTAGGACCCTCCCAAGTCCCCCGTTGCTCTGCAGGCAACTCAGCTGCTCACTGAGCAGCTTTGCCACAAATCTTCACAACAAACCATCAACAGAATAATCCCCTCTGTTTTTCCTACATCATAAAGTGATCTAACTTAGCCACTCTCCAATAGTACTATGGTATAAACCTGCCATTATGGATAGTCACTTTCCCACAATTTCTCCAGCTAGCCTGATTGACTCTGGCATCCTGAGGCAATATAGTAATTGCCTCATGTATACTGACAACCACTTAGTCTTGAAAAAACAAATACTGTACGGGAGAGATGTAATTTCACTATCAATTTGGAAACAATCCTCTCATGTAACAAAAAACAAGACATTAAACAGGTTGTCAGCTCATGCACTTTACATCTCACACAAGTTCAGGACACAACACATAAATCCACAAATGTGGAGGCACTCACTAGAGGCCTACCAAAAGATCAGAGACCTTCCAAGTGCAAATTATCTGCACACACCTCAACATGTATAGAAACCACTGCACATAATAACACACATATCAGTGTCTCATCAAATAAGCCCCTAAGGCAAAACACCTCAAAACCTAATGTCTTGGTCATAGGAAACTCTATAGTGAGACACACAGATGTCCCCCTCACCAAGCTGGACAAGGAAAAGGTCATGGTCAGCTGCTTATTGGGTGCCAGGATCCATCAGATCATGTATGCACTCAGGTCACTCAACAACAAGTACCGTTATGACTCTGTCATAGTCAGTGCTGGGGTGAATGACTTGAGATATAACCCCCTGGACTATATGAAGAGAGACCTGACTGAACTCTCAGATTATGTGGCCCAGGCTGGTATGACTGACCCCAGCCCTAAGCAGATTCTACCTTGATGCCACAATATAAACAAAAAAATGATTGACTTAATCAATTGGCTTAGCTTCTGGTGTCATTCCAGGGAATCCAGTATTTGTCAGCCTGGAAAGACATAGTCGACAGGCCATGCTGCTTTGCCAGAGATGGTCTGTGCCTGTCTCCCATAGGCTTTCGGATACTGGCTAAGGTGCTTGCCTCCCCTATACTGCCTTTTTTAGGCAATGTCAAAATGACAACATTTCTGACATAGCAAAATCCACTGAGACAAACTCAAGGTTCTGCTGCTTAATGCTAGGAGTCTAAACATGAAACTGCACTCTCTGGAAGCACTCCTCACCTTGGAAAATGCTGATGTCTGTGCAGTCACTGAAACATAGTTCAAGGCTACAGAGAGCACCCCAGCTGTACAAGGCTACAATGCCTTCCACACTTTCAGACCTCAGAATGAGCATGAAATAACCAAATGTGGAGGTGCATCCATCTTCATTAAAGCCAAGTACACCTGCAGACTGGTCAAACAGTATGACTTTCTTGAACTACTCCATGCCCAATTAACTATGGGTAAAACACCCTACCACATCATTGCTAGCTATAGGTCCCCCTCCATGAACCAAGAAAAGCACAATGCCTACCTGGACTTACTGGAGGCACTCGCCATACAGCCCATCACCTTAGTCAATGAAGATTTCAATTATCCCTCCATTGACTGGGTAACTTACACAAGCTCAAACATACTTAACCAGAGGTTTCTGGATTCTGTCAATGCAATTGCTCTGGAACAGATAGTCTGCATCCCCACAAGGGGCTCTAATGTCTTTGACATAGTACTCACCAACATGGGTGGTCACTGCACTGCCCCCAGTGTGATGCCCTCCCTGGTAAGGTCAGACCATAAATCAGTCTCATTCGAATTAACTATTGGATCCCACACCCCTAAAGGAGCAAAAATCAAAAAAACATTTCCAAATCAAACTGCAGCCTACTAAGTGATGGTACAAAAAGATTTACACTGCTCCCTGCAATTACAGGCAATAATGACTGCTATGCAGAGATTTTACTTATTTTATTTATTTACTTAACATTTGTTTACCGGGGAAAGTCCAATTTGGAACAAGCCAATTTTCAGTGGAGGTCTGGGGAGAAATGCTCCCGATACATGTCTTTGTAATGTGGGAGGAAACTGGAGCTACCACAGGAAACTCACATGAATGCAAAGAGGATATGCAGAATCATAGGTTCATAGGTTCATAGGTAGATACTAGGCTATCTGCCCTAGGGCATTTATAAGCCTAGCCAGAGTGTATTTGGCTTCCGCCTCCCTATTAGATTAGCCTACTGTACCTCTGTAAAGTAGGTCATAGAAGGTACCCTTTTAAGATTAGTTTACTGTGCCTCTGTCTAGCAGGGACACAGAAGAGATCCCGGGGTGAATTTGTGATTTCCCATCCATGCGTCCAGATTTCGCTTGAAGAGGGTCAGAGAGGGGCTATGTCTAACATGAACTGGGATTCTATTCCAGAGTGAGGGGAGCCTCTGGGAAATGAATCTGTATCTCCAGCATGTCCTATTTATTTTTGTGCTGAGGTGTAGGTCCCTGGAGTGTGTAGCTCTAAGGGACTTGGATTTTTTGAGGTGGAGCATGTCCATTAATTCTAGGTTTGACATGGCTTTGTACGTCAGGCATAGATCGCCTCTGAGTAGGCGGTAAGCAACTGAGTAGAGCTGGAGTTTCTTTAGTCGAGCTGCATAGAACATCTGTTTGTAGCCCATGATCCTCTTGGTGAGGTACTTTTGGGGTCTCTCCAGTTGCTGCAGGTGTCGGGTAAGGTACATCCCAAAAGGGGCATTGTATTCAATTATTGGCCTGATGAGTGACGAGTAGAGGGGCACAATGACCTCTCTTGATCTAGATGTGAACCCTTTTGTGATAAGGTGGGCTATATAGAAGGTCTTTCTAACCACTTTGGCAACATGATTATCAAAGGAGAGATTACTATCTACTTTGGTCCCCAAATCTCTAATTACTTCTTCCGTACTTAATGGATTACCACCTATGTGGTAATTTGTGGGCACCTTGTTTTTCCTAGAGGGGATGACTATGCACTTTTTAGCATTTAGCTTGAGGCCGTGGCTCTGGCACCAAGCATCCGTCTCTGTGAGACCCTTTTGGAGGATGCTTGTGTCCACTGGAGATTCGATTATGGTCCCCAGTTTGCAGTCATCTGCGAACTTTGCCAGCCATAATCCCCCCGTGTTAGCTTGAACCTCAGAGAAGTATATACCGAACAAGAAAGGTCCCAGAACTGAGCCCTGTGGGACGGCACTTGTAACTGGTTTGGATTCGGACATGGCACCTGCGATTCTGACCATGTGGGTTCTATCTCTGAGCCAGTTTGCAACCCATCTTGTGATATAGGGGTTGATATTTAAGCTGGTAAGCTTATTTATGATGCCCAAGTGGGGTATTGTGTCGAAGTCTTTTGCGAGGTCCAGGTAGGCTGTGTGGACTACCTTGCCCTCATCTATGGCTTTGGTAACTGTTTCAAAGAAATCAACTAGGTTTAAGAGGCAAGATCTGCCCTTAACAAAGCCGAATTGGGTAGGGTCCAGTGTCTGGGGGCTCCCAATGTCTTTGTTTATGAGTTCCATGATAATACGCTCCATAGCTTTACAGACCAGGCTAGTCAGGCTTATGGGGCGATAGTTACCGGGGTCCGTTGTGGCACCACCTTTGTGGAGTGGGACCACTGTAGCTGTACGCCATTCTTTGGGCACATATCCTGTAGTAAGGCTAAGTTTGAACAGTGACTTAATGTGAGGGTTCAGTTCTTCTTGGAGCTCATGTAAGACACAGCCTGGGACACCGTCTAGTCCCATAGATGCTGTGTTTTTTGCTTTGGAGAGGGCAGCTTTCACCTGTGCATCTCTGATGTCAGGGAGGTTACATTCAGTTGGGATAGGCATTTGCTCCTTTGGGGGGGAAGGGGGGGAGAAGTTTGCGCTGAATTTGTCTGCCAGGATGTTGGCTATGTTTGTAGGTTTGGTATATTTTGTATCATTATGCAACAATTCAGAGCATATCTGGGAGTTTCCGCCCATGTTCCTGACATAACTAAAGCAGGCCTTGTGATTATTTTTAGTGTCTAGGGCAATTTTTCTTTCAAAACTGGCCTTTGATGATTTTATGAGGGATCGAAGTTTCTTGCTAATACTGATCAGAGATGCCTTCCCTTTGTGGGATTTTGCTCTGTCATGTAGTAGCTTCCTCCTTCTGTTGTATAGCTTATTTATGGCTGGGGTCCACCAGACTGGTCTCCTGTTTTTGGAGGAGTGAGTCTTGGTTTTATTTGGGATAGCACGATCCATGCATTCCTGCAGGTGCTCATAGAATGCATTTGTAAAGGATTCTGTGAATTGGGCTGTATTATCCTCTGGCCCAGGGGGCTTTGAAGGATTCCACCTCAGTCTTGAGAAGTGCAAAGTTGGCTTTTGAGAAATTCTTTACAGTGATTTCCTTGGCTGGGGGTGTGGACGGGATATGGATGTCCAGGGAAATTTGTTTATGGTCTGATCTTACCAATGAGGCAATAAGAATCCACACAGAAGGAACCCCAGCCAAGAATCAAACCGGAGAACCTCTTGCTTTGAGGTGACAACACAAACTGCTGCATCACTGTACAATCATCTTAGTAACTGCATAGCGTTGGCTATACCTGAGTGGATTAAATCCAGGCCCTGCCAAAAAAACAAGCCACCTTGGTGAACATCTAGCATAAACAGATTGTATAACAAAAGAAAGAAAATGATGTCCAAGAAAAAGGGGCAACTGCCTCTGCAGGGGAAGAATCCCCCCACTGTCCAAGAACAAGAGGCAACTGCCTCTACAGAGGAAGAACCTCCCCACTGTCCAAGAACAAGAGGCAACTGCCTCTGCAGAGGAATAATCCCCCCCACTGTCCAAGAGCAAGAGGCAACTGCCTCTGCAGAGGAATAATCCCCGCCCACTGTCCAAGAACAAGAGGCAAGTGCCTCTGCAGAGGAAGAATCCCCCCACTGTCCAAGAACAAGAGGCAACTGCTTCTGCAGAGGAAGAATCCCCCACTGTCCAAAAACAAGAGGCAACTGCCTCTGCAGCGGAAGAATCCCCCCCCCCACTGTCCAAGAGCAAGAGGCAACTGCCTCTGCAGAGGAATAATCCCCGCCCACTGTCCAAGAACAAGAGGCAAGTGCCTCTGCAGAGGAAGAATCCCCCCACTGTCCAAGAACAAGAGGCAACTGCTTCTGCAGAGGAAGAATCCCCCACTGTCCAAAAACAAGAGGCAACTGCCTCTGCAGCGGAAGAATCCCCCCCCCAACTGTCCAAGAACAAGAGGTAACTGTCTCTGCAGGGGAAGAACCCCCCCACACTGTCCAAGAACAAGAGGCAACTGCCTCTGCAGAGGAAGAATCATCCACAGATTGAACAAACAAAGCACAAGTCTTGTAAAATCCTCTAAAGCTAAAATAGCATCCCTAGCCAAGGACAATCATAAGGCGTTCTTTAACTATGTCCAGAATCTAAAAGGGAGTGCCCAGCTATCTGCTGAATTGGTACTAGATAGTACCACTCACATTATACCAGAGGAAATTGCCAACCTGCTAGCTGACAGATTTGGTGCATCTTCATCCCTCTATCCCAACCAGTCATACCCCAAAGCACTGACACCAGTTCTCTACCTAAGTATCCATAGAGATCAAGTCATATTTGCACTCTCCAATGCCAAAAACATGGCCTCAGTGGGACCAGATAACATCCCAGATTGCTTACTAAACAATCTAAAAAGCACCTAGCTGACACACTTGTTCTCTTTAACCATAGCCTGAGAACTGACTTTGTACCAGCAGAATGGAGAACAGCAACAGTAATCCCCTTCCATAAGGAGGGCCCATCAACTGACCCTGGAAACTATAGTCCCATAAGTTTAACCAGCCCCATGTGCAAGGCCATGGAAAGGATCATCACAGATCTTATCGACAAGGACATAGACAACCTTCAAACTCTAGACCCTACCCAGTTTTATTTATTTATTTTACTTTTGTTAACCGGGTAGTGTCTGGCTGGGTAAGTAGCCAGTTTTCAGAGGAGACCTGGGGGAAAAGCTCCATGACAATAGTACAAAAAAGATTACAAAAATTTTACTATGATTTATAAAGAATATACAAAACGTTTAACAGTTGCCTACAATCACAATTTAAAAAAAAGAATATAAACAGAAAACATTACATTTCCTAAGCCTTACTACAGGCAATAATATGAAACTCATTAGATAGATAACTAAAATAAACCATTATGGTATTTTCATTTGGTAGAAATAATACAAGGAGAAGATAGCAGAAAAGAAACATTTGATTGATGGCATGAGAAACTAGCCAGGAGTATTACAGAAGCATAGACACTGATGAGAAAGGTATTTCATTTGGAGTTGCTTGGAACTATGACTATCTGTGTTTTTTAGGGTATTCTGGGGTATTAGGTTCCACTCTTCAGCTACTTTATAGGAGAAGAGAGAGTCACCAAAGTAATTATGGGACTTTGTAACCTTGAGTATGTTTATCGGATGATCTAACGGTCCTGGGGTCGGTATTTAGTTGCACTAGGTTGGGCAGTGCAGGGCAGTTTTCAGGTTTGTGGATAATAGAGTGGGCAGTGGTGAGTATACATTTATTGGATGATCGAAGGGTCCTGGGGTTGATATTTAGTTGCACTAGGTTGGACAGTGATTGGCAGTTTTCAGGTTTGTGGATAATAGAGTGGGCAGCGGTGAGCTGATTGAACAATAACAGATTGGGAAATTCAAGCCAGTGTAGTTTTTGAAGAGCAAGGCAATGATGGGTCCTGTTGGGTATATTAGCAGCAAATCTTGCTATTTTGTTATAGCAGGAATCAAGTAGATGTAAATCAGACGTGTGCAGGTTAGTGAAAAGTTGAGAAGAGTAGAGAAGAATAGATAGGAGGTGGGATCTGGCTGTGGCTAGTCTGGCGTTTTGAGTAAGGTAAGGTTTGGCCCTACATAGAGCACCAAGTTTAATGTGAACTTTTTAAATTGTGAGTGATATGTGTTTATCAAATGTTAGGTTGTTATCTATTGTGACACCAAGTAGCTTTGTTTGGTTAACTGGTTCTAGTATAATGCCATTACTGGAGTAGATGGAGAGAGGAAGTGGGTTTGCTTTGGATTTCCAGTTTGACTTCATTAAGAGGGTAGATCACGATTATTGAACCTGGTAGATGTCTTCAAGAAAGTCACCAAAGCCCTGGATGAAGGTAAGACAGTGCATACTGCCTATCTGGACCTAGCCAAAGCCTTTGACATAGTCCCCCCCCCCCCGTTGTATCACTGAAAAACTTTCCCAGCTAGGTGTTAACCCTTACATCTCCAGATGGGTAACTAATTGGCTCATCAACAGAGCACATATTGTCAAAGTTTGTGACTCAACCTCTACCAGTAGACCCATCACCAGTGGTGTACTACAATGATTTGTGCTAGATTGCTTGCTTGGAATCTATTTCTCAAAAGTCCAGGCTAAAGTAGACGGCCTTTGGCTTAGTAAGTTTGCTGATGATTGCAAACTAGGCTCAATCATCGAGTCCTCCAGTGATGTTAACATATTACAGGAGGGGCTAGCACAAACAAATGACTGATGCCAAAGTCTTGGTCTAAAACTAAATGCAAAAAAGTTCAGTGTTATCTGGTTTGGCAAAGCAAAATTCCCCACTAATTACAATATTGACAGCACCCCTCTAAGTTCAAACCCAGTAGTGTGAGATCTGGGAATACAGGTCGGCAGCAATTTGAATTTTGACCACCATGTTTCCACGGTGGTAAGGAAAGCCTTCTACATTGCACATTTCATAAGTAAAGGCATTACATCCAAGTCTAAGGATGTTATAACCCCACTTTACTTAACCCTAATCAGACCATTAATAGAGTACAATACTCCCTTCTGCATGTATTTTACCAGACACCTGCAGCAACTGGAGACACCACAGAAGTTTCTCAGTAAGAAGATAAACAGCCTCCAAAGCATGACCTACATGGATAGACTGAAAGCTCTGTCACTGTACTCTGTATCGTATAGGCTACTGAGAGGCGACTTGTGCTTGGCCTACAGGGCAGCTTCTGACTTTGACCTGATGGAAATGCTGCACATCTGCAAGTCACATGGCACTAGAGTCACTCGCTCTTGGGATCTCAACCTTGCCAGTGACATTAAAAGAGCATGCTGGAGAGACAGGTATGTCTCCTAGAGATTGCCACTGCTCTGGAATAAACTTCCAATTCATGTGACACAGAGCTCCTCAATGACGTTATTCAAGCCCATCCTGGACAAATGGATGAGTGACCACAAATTCATGCTGGGGGTGGCACCCATGTCCCTCATGGACAGGGGTAGTCAGTGCTGATCTGTAAAGTACGTCCATCTAACCAAGGACAATTGGGGCAACCCAGGATTAACATGGCTAGGCTTATAAAGACTCTAGGGTCACTAGCCTAGTAACCTCCTATGAACATATGAACCTATCAGCATGATTTGCTAAAGGGTAGCTGTACCTTCACTACCGTACTAATGCTAAATGACAATATACTAACTTGTACAAGCAGAGGTACTCTAAAAAGGGGTTGGTGTTCATTGACTTCATTAAGGCTTTGGACAGCATCAATTACAACTTCAGGCTACAGTCTCTAATCACCCACTGATTTGGCTCCACAAAACTCATCTGGCATTCCAGCTGTCTGTCAGAAAGGACCATCACAGTCAAATCAGTCATCTTCATAGCCTCCCTCAGTTCATCACAGCAGGAGTCCATCAAGGCTCATTTTTGGGTTCTGTTTAGGTGCTATGTCTCTGTATCATCAGGTCTAGAGCTTTTTTCTCCTTGATACTTTGCTGAAAAGTGGCAGTTTTTGCTCCATTGATGCATCCTGGTAAACAAATGAAAATAAATAAAATAAAAAAATAAATACAGAAAAAAACTCTTCTCAGTCCCTTAATTAACCATTGCTTAGATTCCCAGCAATTAAATGTAATTCTTTATGCTGATAATGTAATACCTTTTGAGTCTGTTCAAAACCATAAAACATTCCTACATAAACCTCAAACAGCCCTTAGTAGGTTGTGCTTAATTCTACA
>NC_056736.1:764927196-764947196 GCF_019279795.1 Protopterus annectens
AGGTGGTGCCTCAACGGATCCTGGAAACTATCGCCCCATAAGCCTGACTAGCTTGGTCTGCAAAGCTATGGAAAGGATCATCATGGACCTCATAAATAAAGATATTGGGGACCTACAGACACTGGATCCTACCCAGTTTGGCTTTGTTAAGGGCAGATCCTGCCTCTTAAACCTGGTCGATTTCTTTGAAACAGTCACCAAGGCCATTGACGAGGGAAGGTGGTCTACACAGCCTACCTGGACCTCGCAAAGCCTTCGATACAATACCCCACTCGGGCATTATAGATAAGCTCACCAGCTTAAATATAAACCCCTATGTCACTAGATGGGTTGCAAACTGGCTCAAGGACAGAACCCACATGGTTAGAATTGCTGGAGCCATGTCAGACTCCAAGTTACAACCAGTTACAAGTGGCGTCCCACAAGGTTCAGTCCTGGGACCTCTCTTGTTCGGTATATATTTCTTGGAGGTACAGGCCAACACGGAAGGACTGTGGCTGACCAAGTTCGCAGATGACTGCAAACTGGGCCATAATCAACTCTCCAGCCGACACAAGCATCCTCCAAAAGGGCCTCATAGAAACAGACAACTGGTGCCAGAGCCATGGCCTCAGGCTAAACGCCAAAAGTGTATAGTCATCCCCTTTGGCAAAACAAAGTGCCCACAAATTACCACATAGGTGGTAATCCATTAAGTACAGAAGAAGTCATTAGGGACCTGGGGACCCAAGTTGATAGCAATCTCTCATTTGACAACCACGTGGCCAAAGTGGTTAGAAAAACATTTTATATAGCCCACCTAATCATGAAGGGATTCACATCTAGATCAGGGAAGGTCATCGTACCTCTTTACTCATCCCTCATCAGGCCCATAATTGAGTACAATGTCCCTTTTGGGATGTACCTTACCAGACACCTGCAGCAACTGGAAAGACCCCAAAAGTACCTCACCAAGAGGATCAAAGGGCTCAAACAGATGCCATATGCTGCCCGGTTAAAGAAACTCCAGCTCTACTCAGTGGCATACTGCCTGCTCAGAGGCGATCTGTGCCTGACGTATAAAGCCATGTCCAACCCGGAATTAATGGACATGCTGCACCTCAGAAAATCCAAATCCCATCGAGCTACGCTCGAGAGACTTGAACCTCAGCACTGAAATAAATAGGACATGCTGGAGAGACAGATTCATAACCCAGAGGCTCCCTTCACTCTGGAATAAAATCCCAGTCCAGGTTAGGCAGAGTCCCACATTGACTCTCTTCAAGAGGAATCTTGATGAGTGGATGGGAGATCGTAGGTTTACCCCGGCTATCACTTCTGTGTCACTGTTAGACAGAGGCACAGTATACTAACCTCAAAAAAAGGCATAGCAAAATTAATTTAAAATGGGTGGCGAAAGCCAAACACACTCTGGCTAGGCTTATAAATGCCCTAGGGCAGATAGCCTAGTATGAACCTATGAACCTATGAACCTATTAGTCCACCAACCTCATATGTAAAAATATGGAATGTATTATCTCAGACCTTATCAATCTGGACATTGAAAATCTCAGAACAATGGATCCTCAAAAATGTGGCTTTGTTAAAGGAAAGTCATGTCTGTTTAACCTCATAAATTTCCTTGAAAAAGTCACAGAAGCGGTGGACAGTACTTATGGCATGCATAAAGCATATCTTGACCTGTCTAAGACCTGTGACACTCTTCCTCATGTAGGCATGTGGAATGGATTGCTAAATGGTTCTCTGACACAGCTCATGAGGTTAGAGTCACAGATGCTACTTCTGAAAGCAAAACAAGTTACCAGTGGCACACCACAGGAGTCACTGTTGGACCCCTCTCCTATTGGCTATTTATTTCTCAGACCTTCAGGCCAACACTCCTGGCATATGGTTATTTAAGTTTGCAGGTGACTGTAAATTGGATTTGTTATTCAGTCCACCACTAATTTACAATTGCTCCAACATGAATTAGATCATGTTAACAGCTCCTGCATGGGAAATGACTTCAAATGAAATGTGAAAAAATGTTGTATAGTTAATTTTGGTAAGCAAAGCATTTTACTATACCATATAGATGACATGTCCCTGCAGTCAGATACTGCCATAAGGGATCTATGTACTTTTGTTGATAGTTCCTTATCTTCTCACCATCATGTCTCTGCAGTAATTAGGAAAACCTTCAGTCTGGCTTATCTAGTTTTCAAAGGCTTTTGCTCTAGATCCAAATAAGTCTTCTTTCCCATTAACTCATCTGAACATACCAGTTAATGCATATAATGCCTTTCTTGGCATGTATTTGTAGAAACATATCACTCAGCTTGAAAGAGCTCAGAGGTTCGTAACTAAAAAGATCAAACATCTTAATTTTCAGAACAGGCTGGCAGTTCTCCCTCATACTCACATTCTTATAGATTCTCTGTGGGGATCTTTGTCTAGTCTTTTGAGCCACTAAAGTTTCAACTACGTTAATTAAAGGAACTAAAGCTTTATGATAATATAAATAAGACACTTTGAAGTGATAGATTCTCTGCTGTCCTTTCTCATTCAGTACATATCCTTCCCACTGAAGACCACTGCAACTTGGGGGTCTAACCTTTTGTAAAGCTTAGTGTGATGGCATCATAATTGCGCCTTTATTTGCTCATTTGTATGACTTTTCTCTCCCGTCATCTTCCACTGAATTAATCCAAGCCTTCCTTCTCTGATCCTTCATCTGCAACATGAATCTCTTAATGCCACTCTCTCTCCCTTCACCCACCAACCTGCTCCTCTTCTTACAGTCTCAGCTTTTATCTTTGATTTTGCATATTTATCTGTTTAATATATTTATTAATGCATTACTTTTATTTACTAGGAAAGTCTAACTGGATGACCCAATTTCAGTGGAGGCTTAAGGAGAAATGATCCATTTCTTTTTGAATCCCAAAAACAAAATAACAATCAAATAAACAAAAAAAATCAAGGTAAAAACAACAGCATCATTTGGATGTAGAAATATAAAATGTGCATCAGGAGAGAAAATTAAATACAACAAGAGAGGAAACAGTATTACAGGAGGACTAAGAATGAAAACAGAAATGTTGGGAAGAGTTTCATTAGAAGGATTTCACAGATAAAAGGAAGTTGTTGAAGTATATGTGGGTGGCCGTGGCTGTAGGCTATACAGGCTGAGGTAGCTAGTAACTAGAGGATGATAACCATGAATTTTGTGAGGACGGCAAGTTTGTCTGGTGCTGTACAATTAAAGAGCCAAGAGCTGAGTAGGTGGGATTTCAGTTGTTTGTAAATGCCTTTAGGCCGTGCACTTTTTTAAACACATTTAGACCATGTTCTTGCTTGATTTCAAGGGGAATTGAATTCCAAATTTTGTATACATGATGGAGTAGAGATAGTTGCCAGCTGTAGTGTTTGACGTTGTTACATTTACTAAGAATTTGTCAGTGGAGTGGAGTGATCTAGATGGACGGTACAATTATATTCTTTCCATCTGTTCCTTATGGTTGCTAAGTCTGCCTTATTTTTATCCTGGGATTCTTCCACTCCTTGTGAAGCATTTTGCAGCTTCCTAAGCTTATCATTTTGAGCTATCATTTAATTCACCCTTTCTTTTCTTATGTTTCCTCTTCTTGCTGCGACGTTGCCCCTCATGCAGCTTTTACCCCAGATTCCCAACATTCTCTTGGAGTTTTTATTGATGTCTACAAAATCCCTAACAATGGTCTAATGGTCATTTACTATCATTACTCCTCATCCAGTGTCTGCATTCCATGTCCACCCAGTTACTGTTTGATTTCCTGACTCTAGTTTATCTTAGCAATAGCCTATCTGACACTTTTCCTCCATACTATATAGATATGATTTCTTCAAATGTTTCCCTAGCCACCAATAATACAGCCAATCTACTAGTTTGTTTAATTTTCCATCTCAAAAAAGTAACCAGTGACACTTCTGGTCACAATTTTTGCCACACATCTAACAATCACACTCATCTTGTCACCTCCACTGGGGGTTCTTCACTATACCTGTGAAATTCATTTGCTCCAAATGTCATATTCCTTTTAAAGTCCAGCACCATGTTGAAATCAGTCCCTTATAATTTCTCTGTTTCCCTCTTTCCTTAATATCTGTAAATTCTTCAGCCAGCCATGGAAAACTTTGTGCCTCTCTGTATTGGGTCCAAAACCAATCCTATGTTTCCCTTTAGCCAAATACTTATCAGCCATCAACCTTCCACATCTTTAACTATCTTCATGGCCTTATATTGTTGAATGTGACTGCTTAGAAGTCCCAGTTTTCTTCTAACTCCTCCTTTTGCTCAAGCTGAAACCAACTAAATTTAGCCCGTCTTTCATAGCGTTTGTAATTCTAAATGTTTTTCTCAAGATCTGAACATTAAGTATTGTACAAAAATCAAACTCAGCTTCTCCTGTTTCCTGTTCAGTAACAGTGTTCCCTCTTTATTGGACAGTTAATCCCTACAACATTCCGGGTGGCTGCCAACACATTCTCTCTTTTTCCATATCCACCCCTGCTATTTTCCCTAAAGCACATTCCTCTGCCATGCCACCAGAGCTGGGCTCTAATGGTCTTTGGGTTGGTAAGTTTCTGAGCAAGATTCCCTTACCAGCAGGTCAGCACACTGGCCACCACTGCCACCAAAACAGGTGGACAATGAACACAGAACTTGTGCTACCTTGTGATTCAGCACCTGGACTCTTCAGTTTGTCTGAGAACATGTCCATACCTTTATGTTCAGGTCCCCACTCTGATTAATACCTCATTGCTATTCTGAGTGAGAGAATACCCAGCTTTATGTGTACCATGCACCCTCACCATCATACACAACACAAGTCCAGCAATATATTATACCGTAGGTAACAGTGCTCAAACAACATATTGTCATGATAAAACTAAACACTGTACCTTACAATTGCTAACATGAACATTATCAAGTATTCATAAAAATTGTCCTTCCTTAAAATAAACACTATAAATATTTTGTTTACAAACAGGCAATATTTATATTTCACACTTTTTGTATGTTTTCAAGCAAACATATTCACACTACTGATGCCCTACTGGATGTTGGAATCACTACTTTACTGTTTCATAAGCTGCGCATACATTTCTTGAGAGTAGAAGACCACATAAATGGGAATAGAATGAAACAAGAACATTGTCCCACAAACACACGTTTGGTTCATTGCAGTAAAAATGATTCTTCTCATTTCTTATTAGTAGCATTTAGTTTGCAGCTACACAAGTAATCTGATATGCCCTTTAAGTTCCAAACTACTCATGTCACTCCTTTTACTTACAGGTGATCTGGCAATCATCACCTCAGTATTGTTCAAGGAACTTTCAATTCCATGTATCTCCCCAGTGAAGATTTGGCATCCTCTATGCTCTATGCTTCATATTCACATAGTCTCACATCATGTTGGCTACATAAAGACATGCACAAAAAGAGAAAAAGAGAGACGTAATTGCAGTGTTTGTTTACACCTTACTGCAACACCACTCCCTCCATTAAAAAATGCTTCCTTAGCTACTCATCTGCTATTCTTTTCTGCCGTCACTTCTACCTTCCCATGCTAGCATTCCCCTCACCACATACAAATGGTGCCTCTGTCTTGGACTGATCTGGAAACTCCATTGTGACATCTTTTCATAATATTTCCTTCTAGTTCCATTCTTACTTCTTTCTTTCTCCTCCTCCTCCATACTTGGAATACCCATGTCAACATTTTCTCCCCAGTCTTTTCTCTGCTAAGGCCTGTCTTTCAAATGACCATTCTCTCTCTCTCTCTCTGTCTGATAGAGCCATCTACCTCAGGACTCCTACACAGCTGTCTGGGGTAACAATTATCAGTATATTAACGATTGCCTCCTTGACCCAACATCCTCATGTCAGACTTAGTTATATGCATGCTTTCATTAATAGCCTTTACCATCTGTTGCCCTTCTTTTTCTGGTCTATTTCCCCTTTCGTTTGGTCCTATCATATTGGATCCCCTCCCCTCCACTTGTTCAGCGCCTACAAAATCAACTGCTATTTCTTCTGCTATGTCATTTGAAGCACTTAAAACATTTACTGCATTATCAAGGGAGTCTCCTATCCCCTTCCAGCCCCCAGGAATTTTTGCCACCATCACATCTTTGAAAACATGAACTGCTTCTGCTTCATTCACAGCCTACAACACATTTCCTTTCCAAATACTTTTGTGCACCGCATGAGGTGTTAGAAATGCTGCTGCTCCTGTTTGTCTTAAACGGCAGGCTGCTGTCAGCAAATCTTTTCATTTTAAATAAACTTGTTGTGCAAAATCATCTACTATATTAATTCTACAGCCACCCATCACAAAGCCCTTTCTGAGTACTGCAGTCTTAACAATCCATTCCTTCAGCCTGTACATGTGGCATTTTACCATCAAGTCCCTTAGTCAACCTCTGTAGCGCCTAACTTCATCTTCCTCCTGTTACCTAACAGAACGCACTGTACTATCACTGCATGCAGAAAAGGGGGGGGGGGGGTTTCTCCAATATTCTGGCCATTCCTCTAGTCAGCATGACTGCTACCTCAGGTTTCCCCTGAAAACGGGCTACGAGCCTAGTTGGACTAACCTGCTCAACAAAGCGGACACACATGCATAAACAAACAAATAAATAAACAAATAAAACTGCTATGTGGTGTTCAGTCTTCTGATCCATTTGTACGTAATGATGATCGCTCTATTTTTATTTTGTGATGATGCTGGAGTAATCCGCTGTTTCTAAGACAGAATTTATCCATGACTAGAATGGTTGACTGTGACGGTGAAACCCAAGTGGGTAAATTTTACCAGGAGAGAATAAATTCTGCCTCATAGTCAAGCAGGTATTATTAATATTCTGTACCAGATTTATTTAATGTCGTGTTCTAAAATAACTCTTGAATAAAGGGGTGCCTTTTCATGGTTGTCTTTGAGCGCTTAAAACAGAGATGCCTTTGTCAGGTTATGTCCGTGCACCCATCTTTGCATGTGCTAAGGCATATGCAATAACATGTTGTGTGCAGTCACCCATCTTTGCATGTGCTGAGGCATATGCAATGTCATGTTATGTGCAGGCACCCATATTGTCATGTGCTGAGGCATATGCAATGTCGTGTTGTGTGTATGCACCCATCTTTGCATGTGCTGAGGCATATGCAACATCATGTTGTGTACACGCACCCATCTTTGCATGTGCTGAGGCATATGCAATGTTATGTTCTGTGCAGTCACCCATCTTTGCATGTGCTGAGGCATATGCAATGTCATGTTGTGTGCAGTCACCCATCTTTGCATGTGCTGAGGCATATACAACATCATGTTATGTGCATGCACCCTCTTTGCATGTGCTGAGGCATATGCAATGTAATGTGTGCGTGCACCCATCTTTGCATGTGCTAAGGCATATGCAATGTCATGTTGTGCAGTCACCCATCTTTGCATGTGCTGAGGCATATGCAATGTCATGTTGTGTGCGTGCACCCATTTTTGCATGTGCTGAGGCATATGCAACATCATGTTGTGTGTGTGTGCACCCATCTTTGCATGTGCTGAGACATATGCAACATCATGTTGTGTGCGTGCACCATCTTTGCATGTGCTGAGGCATATGCAATGTCATGTTGTGTGCAGTCACCCATCTTTGCATGTGCTGAGACATATGCAATGTCATGTGTGCAGTCACCCATCTTTGCATGTGCTAAGGCATATGCAATGTCATGTTGTGTGCAGTCACCCATCTTTGTATGTGCTGAGGCATATGCAATGTCATGTTGTGTGCATGCACCCATCTTTGCATGTGCTGAGGCATATGCAATGTCATGTTGTGTGCAGTCACCCATCTTTGCATGTGCTTTTGGTTTTTGAGTCATTGTAGTACATTGTAGGATGTATTCCACCTTGTAATACAGAAGTAGTATTTTTTTATATTTTTTTAAAGAATTTTCTACTTGTGTTGTACTGGTTGCAACTTTACATCATTTACATTCTTGGCTATATGTTTTTCTACAGGGATATGTGTGGCTTTTCTCTAATAGAAAGATGTTTTTAACTACTCCTGTGGCCCATTTTCTAGGCTATTTTAGACACAATAAATAAATAAAATAAAATAAATAAAAATAAATAATCCTTCTTAATGATATGCTACAGGCTGTGACACAGGAAGCAGTTGCCAACAAGTGATGGATTATTCTCAGGCATAGTAAACCACGTTTCCCAGTATTCATGATGATCCATGGCTATACTATATTGCCACGCTCATTGACATGTGTTTTTTTGTTTTTGAGTATAGCATCAGGATTCAACAAGGCCTTTAGCATCTACAGAACAGTATTCCAGTCCAGTGGTATGGGGTCTGTCTAGGATATAGTGTTCCAGTCAGCATGCCCTTTCATAATGAGGGTGCAGTGCTCCTTCCACTCATCTATCCATTACCAGCCATCCATCTATCAGGCCAACTATCCGGCATCTATTCATATTTCTCATCTGAGCAATGAGAGGCTAACAGAAGTAAGGCTGTGACCTGCCAATCAGCTGCATAGGTTCATATATTCATAGGTAAGTACTATGCTAGATGCCTTTGTGGGCCATTTAAGCCTAGCCAATTTCCCCTTTTGTTCTTGAATTAACCTATACATTTGGTTAGAGACTGACTTTACCTATCCCATGATCGATAATTATATATTTCCACTAATGAGAATGACTGGGATCATAACATAGACAACTTAAAGGTACCCATGCATTGGATAAAGCATTTATGAGCTGCAGCTGTCCATTAGTGGTACAAGGAGCAGTCCTGGGGTAAATGTTCTGTTCTCCAACAATAGATCCAAGTTGCACTTGAATATGGAAGGGATGAACCTTCTTTTATGTGGATGGGGAGTCTGTTCCAGAGCAATGCTATCCTCTGCAAGATACACCCGTCCCTTCAGACTGCTCTGTTGATGTTGTAGAGGAGGTTTAGATCCCTAGACAAAGTATTTTTGATGCTGTTTGATTTGTTGATGTGCAGAAAATCCATCAGTAATGGGTCAAAAGATGCCTTGTATGCCATCCACAGGTCATCTCTTAGCAGTCTGCAGAAACCAAGTGTAGTAACAAGGCTTTGAGTCAGTCCAAGTGGGACATGTTGTTTAGGCCTTGTATCCTTTTAGTAAGGTATCTCTGTGGGTATTCCAGTTGTTGCATACATCTGGACAGATACATACCAAAGGGGGCATTATATTCAATGACTAGCATAAGTAAGGCTGAGAAAGGGGGCCAGTGACATTGATAGACTTTCTTACTACAATGGACATATGTTGGTCAGAAGTTAGGTCACTGTCCATATAAGTTCCCAAATCCTGAACAACTGGGTCCACTTTTAGGGGGATGTATTGACAATGTGGTAGTTCAGTGGAGAAGAGGACTTCCTAAAGGATACAATAATGCAGTTTTATGGCATTTACTGTAGTTTCAGTCCCTGATTTTGGCACCAGTTATTTCACTAAGACAAGCTACCTGCAGAAGGGTTTAACCATTTGGGGATTCAATAACTGTTACAAGTTTGCAATCATCTGCAAACATAGTCAGCCAGATCCCTGTGGTATTGGCTTTTACTCAGAAAAGTAGATGCCAAACAGGAAAGGTCCCTGAAATATAGGGGACTCCACTGGTGACTGGTCTCCTTTTGGAGGTAACTTCCCTATTTTGATTTCCTGTTGTCTGTCTGTGAGCCACCTGGCAATCCAGTGGGTGTCATAAGGCTTTATTCCCAGTTTATTTAGCTGTTTTACTATGCCTAAGTGAGGAATTGTGTCAAAAGCTTTGGATAGGTTGAGGTATGCAGTGTGTACCATTTTGCCTTCATCTGTTGCTTTGGAGACCTTTTCATAAAAATCCACCAGGTTGAGTAAGCATGACCTGCCCTTGTTGAAGCCAAAATAAGACAGTTCCAGTGTTTGGAGGTTCCTTATGTCCTGATCGATTAGATCCATGAAAATTCTCTCCACAATTTTGCATTTTTATCCTATAGTCTTGAGTTTCATTCTTTCAGTCTTGATGCATTTACTGTATGATTGAACAAGTGACTTAACCAGATGTGCTGAAAAGGGGTATGTGTGCCTAGGGGGGGGGGTTACCTGGATAACAAGTAAGAAATAAAAATAAAAAAGTAACACATTAATTTGCAACATTTTGAACTTCATGAAGTGATAGTTCAGTATAAATTAATGTAACTGAAGAGATCAGCCAGGACACATTCAGGGAGTGAGTCACATACGTAGGATAGGAAAACTGAGCATTTATTTTGACACAGTTCAGTCATTCATTCATCCAATAGCTGATTTATCCTGTTTGGTGACTCAGAACAGCCAGAGCCTATCAGAGAGATCGATGTGTGTAAGAGAGAGAACCCAGTCCTGGAGAGGAGGCTAGAGCACTGGAGAACACAAATTCTCTCATAAACCACATTTATATACCTATGGGCACTTTAGAGGGTTGGCAAATTCCAGTAATGTCAAGTCACTGGGATGCAGAAGGAAGCTAGAGCACCCAGTGGAATACACAAAATGAAGCCTCAGTAGACACATCAGTGCCTCAAGAAAATATATTTAATAAAATTAAAGTTAAGCACTTTTATTCCGCATCGGATCTTCTTCAGAACTAGTTCTGAAGAAGTTCCAATGTGGAATAAAAGCCCTTAACTTTAATTTTATTAAATAAGTATATTTTCTGGAGGCAGTGGAGAAGTTCCAATGTGAAACAAAAGTGGTTAACTTTAATTTTATTAAATAAATACATTTTCTTGTGTCACTGGTACATATACTGGCATTTTGTGTGTATTTAAGGTGTTATATGCTGGTTGGTGACCCTATCTATTTTTTGACACCCACCAAGATTACAGACAGAGAAAACAGGGCATTCAGACTGCATAGATCGTACCTCAGAACAGGACAAAACCAGAGAACTAATAGCTGTGAGAATCCTACACCCATGAACTGTCCTTTTAAGATTTTACTATCAACTAGAATTATGCCACAATACAAACGAAAGATTATGGATTTCAGGAATTGGCTTAGCTTCTCATGTCATTCAAAGGGGGTCTAATATGTATCAGCCTGGGAGGAGATGGTTGACAGTGTAAGCAGCTTTGGCCCAGATGGCCCGCACCTTCCCCCAAGGCTGTTTTGTATTGGCGAAAACCTTGTCCACTCCCGTAGAGCCTTTTTAGGTAATGCCGGTCTTCAGAGCCATCCAACATAACAAAACAGAATCTGCATGACTTAAAGATGTTGCTGCTCGGTTCTAGGAATCTTAACAGAAAAATTCACTCCCGATAGGCACTCCTTACCCTGGAATGCATCAATATATGCATTGTCACAGAGACCTGGTTCAAGTTCATAGAGAGCATCCCATTGATGCAAGGTTTCACAGCATACCACACATTTAGTTCTACTGCACTAAATGAGGGCACTAAAGATGGTAGGGCATCTCTATAGTCATAGGTTCATAGGAGATTACTAGGCTAATAACTCAAGACCCCTTACAAGCCTGGTCAGTTTTACCTAGATTTTACCCAATTTTCTAACCCTAGGCGAAAGTTAACAAGGGTCAGCAAGTGGGGTTTTGACTATTTTTACAGATTGCCTTCATCCATAAGGAACATGGGCATCACCCTAGGAGTGCGTTTGCCATTTCCCATCCATCTCTCCAGCTTGTGCTTGAAGATGGCCAGGGAAGGGCTCTTTTTCATGTGAATAGGAAGCCTATTGCAGAAGAGGGGCAATCACTGAGACACATATCTCTCTCTCCAACATGATCTATTCATGTCAGAGATCATGTTTAAAACTTTGGAGTGGGTAGCCTTTGTGCATTAAGTTTTATGAATATGCAACATTTCCATCAGGACTGGGTCACAGGCTACCTTGTTGGTCAGACACAGATCATAGGATCATGGAATCATAGGCAGTTACTAGGCTATCGACCAGGATGTCATTTCAAGCCTAGACGTTTCATCCCAATGTAATACCATAGATACTCTAGTGGTTGTACAAGGCATTTGTGTATAATTCTGCATAGGCCTTCATGTTTTTGGGGTTAGGGGGAGCTTTGAAATTATCTAAGCAATCACTTATTAGGAGGTAATTTGCCTTGGAAAAAGTCTTTAGGATTTTAGGGTTTGATGGGGGTACAACTGTTAAATTTATTTGAAAGGAGACCACTTTATGATCGGATCATACCAATGAGGACACTACACTGGGGTGTGCAATGCTCCTCCATGTTTGGGAGTACTATAGTAAGACTATTTGAGCCCCCAGAGGGTGTGCAGATCAGCTGTTCCAGAGCATTTGCAATGACAAAGTCCAGGAATCTCTGAGCCTGCATGTTAGTTGTTGTATATGTTTCCAAGTTTATGGAGAGGTGGTTAAAATCACTCATGAGTAGTGTGTGGGCTGAATGGTAAGTGATTCTAGAAACTTC
Organism: Protopterus annectens; assembly: GCF_019279795.1. Taxonomy (NCBI): domain Eukaryota; kingdom Metazoa; phylum Chordata; order Ceratodontiformes; family Protopteridae; genus Protopterus; species Protopterus annectens. The sequence continues at coordinate 764,939,688 of NC_056736.1, forward strand.
AGGTACTTGGAGTGGTTTTCATGGTTCATGGTTGGGGATGTGTAGCTAGCAATGATATGGTGGGAAATTTTTTCTATGGTCAATTGAACATGGAGTAGCTCAAATGAGTCATCCTGCTAGAGGTGTAATTGCTTTTAATGAAAACGGAAGCACCTCCTCCTTTTTTTTCCTTTCCAGCAGGTGGTTTGAATGTGTGATAGGCATTTTAGCCTTGAACTGCTGGGGTACATTCTGCAGCCTCGAACCATGTCTCTGTAACTGCACAAATGTCAGCATTCTGCAGGACAAAGAGAGCTTCCAGGGAGTGCAGTTTCTTGTTAAGACTCAGTTTGGCATTAGAAGACTCTGTTATATTGGTAGGTCTGTTGGTTTGGCACTGCCTTAAAAAGCCACTATGTGGGTGGCTAAGGTATTGGCCAGTATTCAAAAGCCTAGCAGTGACAGGAGCAGACCATCTCTAGCAAAGCAGTGTGGTCTGTTGAACTGTTGTCCCAAGCTGACAAATACTGGATCCGCTTGGAATGACACCAGTAGCTAAGCCAATTATTGAAGTCAAGCCTTTTTTGTTTATATTATAGTATCATTCTTGGTGAGGGTAGAATGCTGCTCAATGCAATACGTATTCAGAGAGGTCCAGTGTGTCTCTCCTCATATTGTTCAGGAAGGTACATCTCATGTCATTCACACCCACATGGACAATGACTGAGTCATTTCAGTACTTGTGGTTGAGTGACCTGAGTGCCTGTGTGATCTGGCAGGCAACTGACTGTAACACTCTCTTTATCCATCCTGGTGAGGGGGGCATCAGAGTGTCTAATGATGGAATCTCCTATGAGTAAGCTGATTGAATGTGTGGTGTTTTGCCTTAGGGGCTTGCTTGTGGAGACACTGTGATGTGTATTTTGATATGTAGTCACTAGTGTTGACTTGATTTTGTTTGCATGTTGTTTCTGAGTGCAGGGTACAGGAGGCCTCTACCTATGTGGGTTTATGTGTTATGTAGTGAGGGAAATGATTTGCCTGTGCTGACAACCTGTTTGATATTTGATTTGTCAGTATGTGAGATACATGTCTCAATTTTCATAATGTAACTACATCTCTCACATACTGTGTTTGTTTCAGGGTTAAGTGGTTGTCAGTATACATGAGACAATCACTACTTTGCCTCAGGAGGTTCATGTTCAATAGGCTGGCCACAGAGACAGCAGGACAGTACCCATCCATGGCTTCAGGTTTTTTACTATGGGTTTAACAAGGGAGAAGAGTGGGGAGCTTTAACTGGCCTGGGATGGTAGCACACGGATGAAGAATGGTGCAATTTTCAGTGTGAACTGCAGTGATCCAACAAGGCGATGCTGCTCTGCGAACAACTCAGACGCTCCTAGAGCAGCAGGGAACTGGAGAAGGTTGCAGAGATAGTTATTCTAAGGGAAATTTTAACTTGATAATGTTTGTGTCTCTATAATGCACTGCTAACTGATGCTGCATGCAGAGCAGCCTAGCACAGACATGGGCTTGTATAAAGTGAGAAAAACATGTTTTACAACAGCAAGGCCTACAGAGCAATCAGGCAAATATACAATAAGTTTTCAGTCATCAGCCCCCAACTCAGATAGGTTTGCTACAGGACACTTCTGCCACAAGAGTGCAGTCAGAAAACCTCTTAATGGAAAAATGCAGGTTTGAGAGCTCAGGTGCAGGGAAACCACACAGTCTAGATACTACTGTCCTGGAAATCCAGCAGACACAATGCAGTTAAGTACTACAGCAGCAGTGGAAACAGTTCAGCTTTAAAAAATACTAAAGTGTGAGAAACGTAACAATTAATACAAGATTCTTATGAAATAAAGTAAATTAATTAGCAGAAGTGGAACATGATACTTACCTTCATTCTTTTAGCAGTGGATGCCTTTAGATGCAGCAGATTCAATGTAAATGTCAGGTGAAGTAGCCAAAATGAGTGCAGCTCTGAGGAACTGAGCCTTAGGTTACCTGCCTGTGTGGGCCATTTTAAGCCTAGCCAAGTTTCCTCTTAAAGTGAGAATCAAACTGTACACCTTGTGTTTCTGAGGTAAACACCTAATCCATTATACCAACCCCTTATAAAAATATCTTCAGACTAGCAGTTGAATGAACACACACAAGTTGACTGTTGTGAGGTTAGAACCCATACTTTTCTAGTTAAAAAACCTGCAAAGCATAGTAATTAATGCCAGTGCCACCACACAAGTCAATAAGCAAAGTTCCGGCTCCAGACTTGTGAGAAAGGATGATGATCTGGAACTCTACCATGTCCAACTTATTAATTAAATCCCATATCACATCATAGTCAAGCCCTCTTTTAATTTCTCCAAATCTTTTGGGTTTCTAATACCATGATGGAAGTGGATCCCATTCCTAAGTCAAAGTACGATTAAAGTTCATAAAATTAGTATTGTTTTAATCTTTGATGTCAGCCAAAAGTGCTCTTTGCAGCACCTGTAATGTGCCCAGTAATGACTCCTTCTGCAGGTCATACGGAGTTACATTTATCGGTAACATATCTAAATACGATTGCAGACTCTTTTTTTATAAGACCTGATGCTCCTATTCCTATTGGAATGGTCTGGGTATCTTTCTTCCACATAGCTCTTGTTTCTACCTGCAAATTTTGATATTTTATGACTGTGTCTCTATGTATGCAAGACACTATAGTCACTGGGTGTGGTGATTTCAGTGATCAATGCTACTTTTGCCTTCTTTTCATGGACCACTATATCTGATTTTCTCGCATCTACAGTATCTTTTGAACTGTTGGTAATCCCATGTGATCTAGGCTTTATCATTTTTTATAATACTTTGTGGTTCGTTTCCAGTGTTGTTCAGACACTTCAATACCATAATGTTTGCACAATCCCCAGTGAGACAATCTTGCCACATTATTGTACCTTTCAGTATACAATCCCTCTGCCATTAGTATGTCACAACCAGCAATAAGGTGTATGACTGTTTCCAATTATGTTTTACAAAACCTATTATTTGTCTGTTTCTCCCACTTGTTCAATGAACTTTGTAAACCAACGTGTACGTAATCCACTATCTTGGGCCACCAATATTAACCTTTTATCTTTTGGTTTGAATGTGCCTGTCCTTCCCATTCCTGCATTCAATCCTGATCAACATGAGGTTCTTACAGACGTTTTCTATACTTGCAACTATATTTATGCATTTTCCACATTTCTTGCCTTCTCATCTGATACTTCATCTTATAGTATTTCTTCTGGTTTGATTTCCATTCCTGCTTGATGCCGATATGCTTCTGCTAGACTAAGCAGGGAAGTCATCTTAGATTTATTCTCCTCGTCTTTCAAAACTTTCACTATGTTTAGGTCTTGTGAGGTCAGCAGATATGTGTGCAGTCCCACAGTTGCAGATCTATACATGTAATCAATTTCAAGGAGGCCCATACTTCCTTCAGAACAAGGAATATATAATCTTTGTATGCTCTGATTTTTATAAATCACTTGGTGAGCATGAAGCATCCTTCTTGTTTTCCTGTCTAATCTATCAAACATGTTTTGGGGTCAGTCAGTCACTCCAAAACTGTAAGTTAGGACAGGAAGAGCAAATTGGTTTATAGCTTGAATTTTATTCCTAGATGTCAACACTGTTTTCTGGATTAAGTCTTCTAAAATATTCCTAAATTTTATTCACATTTGTTCATGTTTTATTGTTGACTCTTCATCAGTTCCCAAATATTTATACATTCCCTCTTGCTCAAGTTCCTTTATATCACATTCTCATCCCAAACTGATGTTTTCTTGGTGCTACAGTTTTCCTGCTTTAAATGTTGCCTTTGCACACCGATCAAGACCAAATGACATTCTTGTATTATCTGAAAAAGTTTGGACTACTTGCAGCTGTGCTTTCAGCTCCTCATCTGATGAGCTATACAGTTCTAAATCATCGACAAAGAGAAGCTGAGAGGTCTCTATGCTTTGTTGTTTTCTAGGAGCCAAATTCTAGCTATGGCCTAATCTGTTAAGTAGACAGCTTAAAGGGTTAAGAGCGAGACAAAATAGCAGCAGTGACAGAGAATTACCCTGGAATACCCCCCTTTTAATTATTTTTATCCATGGAATAATAATTTGTCCTTTATCATGGCTTAACTGCAAAGTGGTCTGCCACTGTTTCATGGTCACTGTAATGTAACTGATCAGTGTAGGGTGTATCTTGAACATTTTAGTCAACTACAGGACTCTATGTCGCCTCTGGCCTATACCTCCTACTTGATGAGTATGGAGTCCCTATGAATCAAGACAAACAGCATTCTGCTAGGGGAATTCAACTTCTCCTCTATAAATTGGGAGATGTATACATCCCCTTACATGTATGCCCAGAGATTTCTAGAATTCCTTAATTCAGACTCTGAACCACTTAGTCCACAACCTATCTAGGGATGACAACATCCTGGAATTGGTCCTTAACAATATGGAAAAGCCCTGTTCTGTATTCCCTCCCTTGTCACATCTGAGCATATATCAGCCACATTCACTGAAGATGGAAGCCAGAAGCTTCTTCCAGTATTCACAAATTTTGCTAAGGCTACTCTACTTAAACTGAGAGATGACCAGCATAAACTCAGTATCACCTCCCATCCAGGTGCCCCACTGTATATGCTGAATCCTTTACTATCAAATTCTACACTCATATAAATTGCTGCATAGAGATATCTGTCCCCCAATGAAGTAAATGCAATGCCAAATTTAAAAAAAACAATATCTTCTGCAAGATAAATAGAGCATGCTGGTGGGATAGATACATACCACAGATAATTCCACTAGAATAGAATCAGGCTATACTCCAGAAGAAAAAAAAAATTATTGTATTTAAAAATAAATGTAACTCCCAGCATGCCAAAAATGCTCTTGGCTAAACATAGCAGGGAACTCTAGTCCATGATCAAAAGAAACAAAATCAGATATGAGGTAAAAATCACCCAGGCTAAGGACAATGACAAGACGTTCTTTATCTATGTTAAAACCCTCAAAAGCAATACCCTGCACTGCACGGAGTGAACAGTAAATTATATCACCAGTGGATAAATTTAGTTCAAACCTCAGCCCCTACATCTCTTCCACATCTCCCAAAAACAAAGGCTCAAGGCACTAGCCAGTGTCAGGAACACTGCTTCTGTGGGGTCAGATAATATACCAGGATAGCTACTGTGCAGCCTGAAACAGGACATGTCAACCCCCTACAGAAATTATTCCATATCAGCCTCCAAAGAGGTTATGCACCAGACAAATGGGGACAGTAGCAACAGCCACCCCCCTGCACAAAGGTCAGACATCATTTGACCCAGATAACTACAGGGTCATAATTCTGGCCAGCTTCATCTGTAATGTTATGGAAAGGATCATTATGGAATGAATTAACAAGGGCATAGACACCATACAAACCACTGACCCAAGCCAATTCAGTTTTGTTAAGGACAGATCCTGCCTACTCAACCTGGATGACTTATTTGAGAAGCTTATGAAAGTAATGGATGAGGGAGAATTGGTGCACACTGCATATCTAGATCTTGCAAAGGTGTTTAAGACATTTGGATGGTGGAGTGGTATAGCAGTTAGCATTGTTGCCTTACAGCAAGAGATTCTCCTGTTCGATTCTTGGCTGCGGTGTCTTCTGTGTGGAGTCTGCATGTCCTCCCTGAGTTCGTGTGGGCTTCCTCTGGGTGCTCTGGTTTCCTCCCGTGTTACAAAGACATGCATCTGGAGCATTTCTCCCTGCACCTCCACTGAAAATAGGCTGCGTCTTAGTTGGACCTTCTCAGTAAATATAAATTAATAAATAAATAAACATCATTCCACTCTCAGGAATTGTTAAAAAAACTGTGCCAGCTAAATGTCAGTCCATATGTAATTCAGTGCATCGCAAACTGACTCACAAATAGAACCCAAAGAAATAGCTCTATCTCCATCAAAAGACCTGTCCCCAGTTGGGTACCACAGGGATCTTTCCATAGGGCACCCCTCTTTGGTGTTTACTTCTCAAAGGTCAAAGTCAATGTTAAAGGCTTATAACTCATGAAGTGTGCTGATGACAGTAAACTAGGTGCCATTATATACTTGCCAAAAGACACCAAGAGGGCCTTTCCCACAAAGATAGCTGGAGTTATAACCATGGATTAAAACTAAATGCCAAAAAATGTATAATAGTATCCTTCAACAAGTCTGGCATCCCTGCAGCTATCACATTGATGACACACTGCTGAGAATTGATCCAGTAATTAAGGACATGGGCACCTATGTAGGCGGTGAACTGCCTTCGGTCACCATATATTCACTATTGCAAGAAAATATTTTTTTCATTACACAGCTTATTGGTAAGGATATGGCTTTCTAGTCCAGAGATGTGGTCACTTCACTATATTCAGCACTTATTAAGCAGATCATTGAGTATGATGGCCCTTTTGGCATCTACCTGTCAAAAGACTTTGACACAATCTGAACACCCTCAGTGTTTTATTTCACTAAGAAAATTAAGGGTCTAAATCATAAAAACTATACTGATCATCTCAAAGCCTTGTCTCCATTCTTGGCATCATACAGGTTGCTGAGAGATGACATCTGTAGTCCGTGTAGAGAGCCTTAACAGATCCTATCCTCTCAGAACTATTGCACATCCACAACTCCAATAGCAACACAAGCACCCACTTGATGTTAATATCTTCTGCAAGATAAATAGAACATATTGATGGGATAGACACATACTACAGAGAATTCCGCTATTCTGGAATCATCTTCCTTTCCACATAAAACAAATACAAAAGAGAGTATACTAGACTGGATACTCACCAACAGTCATCCCCAGAACTATATGTCTGGAACTCTCCCTAATGATCTTAGTGATCACCTGCTCACATACATCATGAAAGACAAAATGAATTGTACAAGCTTACTTATTTATAGGTCTATCAGATCCAAGAAAAACTTTGACCCAACTAAATTTCAACTTGAACTCAAATCATGTAACTGGACAAAACTAAAGTTCCATCCCCTTGATGAGGCAGTGTCATCATTTAACAATTCATTCCTTACTATACTTGACTCGCATGCCCCTAAACGCTCAATACGAATTAAAACTCAACTAGCACCCTGGCTAACAACAGACACCAAAACCAAAATAACAACTAGAGACAAAGCGTGGGATAAATGGCGCACTACCAAACTACCCCTAGATCGTATCAAATTCCAACAACTTAGAAATGAGACTAAAAAAGCCATCATACTAGATAAGAAAAATTACTTCTACAATCTGCAACATAAACATCAGAATAACCCTCAAAAGTACTGGGCAGGCATAAATAAACTTCTCCAACCAGGCAAATCCACTACTCCGACCCCAGGAACATTATCTGACAAGAGCCAAGAAGATATAGCCAATTCATTCAATACTTTCTTCACAGAAACCATCCAGTCATTAGCTAACCAACGTTCTCCTCCCCACACTTCTATAAACACT
>NC_056736.1:764954696-764992196 GCF_019279795.1 Protopterus annectens
TTTTCCAAAAATGCACCTACTTAAAAAGGTTACAAATTAAGTACATAATTAATCAAGTACCAATAAATTAATTAGTTGATTGACTACATTAAATCACAAAATAGTACATTTTTAAAATGATATATTTGTAAAATGATACATTTATAAAATCCTGCCAAGACTTCTATCCAAAATCATTACATAGATATAATGTTAATATGTATTTTATATATGTATTAATTTTTACTACTAAAAAGACTTAATAAGCTTTACAATCTGCATCACCTGTCTAGAGCTTTTAATTTCAAAAGACACTTAATGGAACATGTTTCATTAAGTCCAGGATAGATGCATGCATTAGTCTGGAGCTGCCACATCAGTTCTCTTTCTTCCAACCTAAGCCCCCAAGGCCCACCTCTGATGTTCCTCTCAACTTGTTCAAGTATAGTAAAATGAAAACTGTGGGACTCGAGTTCATTTATATGTCTAGCAAGCGCATTATTACTGGAATTTCTACCTATGTTATACAAATGTTCGTATATTCGTTGTTTAAAGCTATGCTTTGTCTTGCCCAAATAAAAAGCTGGACAATTGCAGCAAGTAGCCAGATATACTATACCTTGGCTGTCACAACTGAATTTCCCTTTGATGTTAAATTTCATCCCACGAATAAATAGATGTGTTCCTGTCTGTATGTGCTTACAATAATGGCATCGGCCACATTTATACATACCTCAAGCACAGTTAGTAGTCATGCTAGGTACTTCTAATAAGGCTTTTAAATTTAGCCCCCTTCGGTAAGTGACCAACAGTCTCATACCTAATATGTTCAGCATTGAGCAATCTTCTAAAATAAAATTCCAATTATTGATTAGCACATTCCTAAATTCTACAGCATTAATAGAAAAATCAGTTGAAAAACTACTAACATAATTATTAGTATTGTTACTATTCATAGTTTGCTCATTGACTGTGATAGCTGGTAACCCCGATATGACCCACTCCATATCGTGTTCCCTAGATAGGATTGACTTAAAGTGGCCTGACTGTCTTTTAGCTGTCACTTCTGCAATAAGGTGGTCAACAAGCTAGTCTGGGTATGCTCGTTTTATGAACATACTTTTAAGATTGTCACATTCTTTGATGAATTCATCCTCTCTTGAAATCGTTTTAGACGCACTAACTAACTGCCCTTTGACTACTGCCCTTTTCTGATAATATGGGTGATTACTATCGAAATGTAGGAAGCAGTTAGAATATGTGGGTTTCCTATATATTTGTGATGCAAACCTGTTATATTGTCTACCCTTATAGAGCCTTATGTTGAGGAAATTGATAGCCTCACTGTTAAACTGGAACGTAAATTCCAGGAAACCAGTAAAACTAGTCATGACCTCGACCAATTGAGCTGCTTCACTTTGTGACCCTTTGAAAATGAAGAACATATCATCCTGGCATCTTGTGTACCAGGCTACTTTATCTTTAAAAAATGAATTTTGGAAAAGAAACATCCTTTCCCAAAAAGCTCCATAGCTACCCCTGATTTCTGTAAAAAGTAATCACCTTTAAACATAAAGAAATTGTTACTTAGAACAATCTCTAGTAACACAATTAAAAGATCAATGTCTGTACCTTCCACTTGTTTAAAAAGGAGAAATTCACAGACCCATTCCAGCCCTAAATCCTGGGGTATCACCGTATATAGATCTTTAATGGCTACAGTCAAGAAATTATAAGAAGAATCAAAATTAATACTGTTGAGATTATCCAAAAAAGCCCAGGAATCACGACAACGCTGTACTTCTGTCTGCAAGGATAATTTTAACTTTGAATCAACCCATTTAGCACATGCATATGTGATTGATTTACATCCATCTATAATAGGATGAAAAGGTGGATCTGTAAGATTTTTATGAATTTTCGACATACCGAAAATAACTGGAATAAGTGGTGCTGGCATACGTAGATAATGATATGTCTCAATAGAAATGGCGGCATCTACAAATAAATCACTTAAATGTGATTTAATTTGTTGATATGCTTGAGTTAACTGATTTAATGACACCTTTTCATAATTCGTGCTATTCAACATTGCATACATTGTCCTATCATACTCCATTTGATTCATAAATATCATGCTGCCATCCTTGTCCAGTTGCATAACCCAAATTTTTTGCATTTTTAAATACCTAATGAAATCTCTTTCTGCTCCTGTTATATTATAACCTTGGGCATTAGAATAATTGTCCACCACAGATCTAAAATGGACTTCATTAATCTTTTCAAATAAAGCCAAAGTTCCTTGTAGTGGAGGGTTAAAAACACTGGACACATGTTCCTTATTCACAATGCTTGTTCTATTACCAAACATTACATTCAAATGCAATTTCCGAACATATAGTTTCAAATCACAAATTGTTCTAGCTATGTTTGGTCTACAACTTGGCACAAAATTGAAACCCTTTGCTAGAAAATTCACTATTTGTTGTGAAACATGAATAGAACTGAAATTATAAATGTTAAAGTCACCTTGGTCACTTCTGTATATGACCAGTTTATTCAAAGTTGTTTCCGGGGCTATCTCTTGTGGCGTGTATTCTTGTTCCTCTGCTGTTTGGCATGTGAGTTGTTGTATTGTCCCCGGTTGGTGTTCTTATTGCCTCGCTGTTGAAAAAAATTACTATTACCATTAGTATTAAACTCGTTAATTATGTTAACATCCCCACCATGTTGGCGTTGCTGGTTTCCCTTGATGCGTCCGCTTCGCCGAACAGATGAAAATAATTGGTCATCATTTTCAGGCTCACTGCTTATGATGTCATCAAATTGGGCCCCAATCTGGTTTACTGTTGCCGTAAAAACTGATACATTATGAGGACCCTGGTTAGGCACTTCCGGAGGATCTGGATAAGCCTTATTATGTTCATAATCTGTTTTATCCCTTCATAATTTATGTAATTTTGTGTCCATGATCTTTGAAATTAAAGAATGAATGCTAGCAAAGATTCTTTTAAAGTCATATTCATATCTGCTGAATTCTGGTTCAGCTTTTATCTCCCCATCCAGTACTTCCAATTGTACTTTTAATTCATTCATTTGTTTATCATAGTTAGCTATTAACAATTCTAGAAACTCAAGTCCCTGCCTGTTAAACATATCCAGCAGGTGTAGATGGAATTCCGAGTTCTTAACTAATCCCGAAGGATACTTCCATTGCCATAACTCTTTAGGAGCATTATATCTATGTAATGATTTTGGATAGAAGTCTTGGCAGGATTTTTTAAATGTATAATTTTATAAATATATAATTTAAAAAATGTACTATTTTGTGATTTAATGTAGTCAATCAACTAATTAATTTATTGGTACTTGATTAATTATGTAGTTAATTTGTAACCTTTTTAAGTAGGTGCATTTTGGGAAAATAACGTCTGAAGACATGCATATCATTTTTGTGTACGAATGCGCTAACATTAAATTGTGTGGATTTTTTACCAACTTGTCTAATACAGATACTGACAACATGGTTTTGAAATTTCCTAATGTCACTGTGGATAGCTTAGTAGATATGGGCATCCTGAGACAATGTAGCAATTGTATCATGTATTCTAACAACCTTTTAATCCTTAAATAAACTAACACAGTATGTGAGAGATGTACATACATAGGTTCATAGGTTCATAGGTTTATACTAGGCTATCTGCCCTAAGGCATTTATAAGCCTAGCCCAAAGTTTTGTGGCTTACACCACCCCTTATATGAAAAAATACTGTACCCATTAGTTTGCTGTGCCTCTGTCCAGCAGTGACACAGAGATGATTCCCGGGGTAAACCTACGATCTCCCATCCACAGGTCAAGATTTCTCTTGAACAGAGCCAGCGAGGTGCTCTGCCTCACATGGACCTGGATTTTATTCCACAGCATAGGGAGTCTCTGAGTGATAAATCTATCCCTCCAGCACATCCTATTTATATCCGTGCTAAGGTTTAAGTCACTTGCTCTAGTGGTTTTGGTGGATTTGGATTTTTTGAGGTGGAGCATGTCCATTAATTCCGGGTTGGACATGGCCTTGTATGTCAGGCACATGTCACCTCTGAGCAGACGGTATGCGACTGAATAGAGCTGGAGTTTCTTCAATCTGGCAGCATATGACAGATTTTGGAGTCCCTTTATCCTTTTGGTGAGGAACTTTTGGGGTCTCTCCAATTGCTGCAGATGTCGGGTGAGATACATCCCGAATGGGGCATTGTACTCGATCATTGGTCTGATAAGTGAAGAGTACAGGGGAACAATGACCTCACTACATCTGGATGTGAATCCCTTCATGATCAGGTGGGCAATGTAGAAGGTCTTTCTAACCACTTTAGCAATGTGAGTGTCAAAAGAAAGGCCACTGTCAACCTGGGTCCCCAGGTCCCTGATAACCTCTTCATACATACATACATACATACATACATAACTTCTTTGGAGGTCATAAACTCACTTACAAATAAGGTTGTCAAAGACCAAAACAAGCACACACACACACACTCACACACACTCACACACACACACACACACACACACACACACACACACACACACACACACACACACACACACACACACACACACACACACTACATTCTTCACACACACCACATAAAACACACATACACCCACTTAGGCACTTAAAAGAAACTCTCCATCTCTCAAAGACCTCTTAAGCCATCAAACAGTGACACCTATCTTCAGCAACCACTAAGGTACACATCAAAAGCACCACACATAAGCCTACACCCAATGACCCCCAAAGAACAATGGTAATAAGGCATGCAAACATTTTACCTGGTATAGTTTTTATAGGGGATTCTTCTTTATGACAAAGAGTTGCCCTGCTCACCAACCTGGACAAGCAGAAGATAACAATTAGTTGCCATCTGGAACAAGGATTCAAATATCAGCATGGACTCAGGTCACTGCACCACAGGTACCAATATGATTCTGTCAGTCAGTGTGCATGTAAATGACCTGAAATGTACCTCACCAGACTATATGAAAAGAGACATTATGGATCTCACCAAATATGTGTCATAGGCAGGTATGTGCCTTGCATTGAGGATGATGCCACAGTATGAACATAAAATGACTGATTGTATTAATTGCCTTAGGTTCTGATGTCACTCCAGGGGAATCCAATATCTGTTAGCATGGGAGGAAATGGCTAACAGACCACATTGCTTTGCCAAGGATGGTCTGCACCTGTCACCCTCTGAGCTTTTGGATATTGGCTAAACCTTTATTGACCCCTGTGAAGAAAATGAAAACACTGTCATCTGTGTTAGCATGTCTGGCAGGAGATGTGTGTATATTCTTAGATTAACTTGTATTTTATGCCAGGATGTCTAATTGCGAATATGTAAATAAGTTTTAAAAGTTGAGTATTTCCCTGTATATACAGAATGTTTAGGGAGTCTGTCGGTGTTCTGATGCATTTCTAATTCAGCATTTTTGACAGTGACTTTCTAAAGTACTGTGGATAATCAGCTGAACAGTGAGTGATGTCATTAGAATGTTCCTGGTTGCTAAGGGGTTATTTAAACAGATGATTGACAGAAAAAGAGCTTTTTCAAACACTGACTGTTATTTTTAAAATAAGACAGTTGAGACTGCAGTTTGTCAAGTGCAGCATTTTGTGAAGAGCAGCAGTCAGTTACAGTGTTGTGCAGTCAGTGGACACCCATGAAAAATAACTCACCAAAAACTCTAAGCCTGCCTTTTGCCTTGCTGTTCTGTGCTAGATTAGATCAGGGACAATATTCTTTAGTTAGATTAGGAAAGCTTAGTTATTAAGATAGAGTTTTTTACTTGGATAATTGACCCCTATCCTGCAGTTCAGTTTTACATTTGTAGTGACTAAGTTCTGGTGTTCATTGAAAGCTATTGATTTACATTCTTGTAATAATTTTATTTATTATTAAATGTTTTTCATTACTTTACGTTGTAGATAGAAATTTTTCTTTAGAGACTAGAGAGTGCTTCTACCTGTTTGATACTCCCCAGGTCACCTCAAAGGCCTGGTCACTTATGGTCAAAGCTATCAGTTATTTTGATATTTAATTTTCATAATTTGGAGCTTATCTCCCCGGGACTCTACTGAAAATGGACATATATCCAGTTAGACTATCCCAGTCAACAAATGTAAAATAAAAATGTAAAATAAATAATTGGACACCCGTTTAGAAGGGCATGAATGCTGTCTGATTGGTGGCAGCATTACCGTATTATTTTGGGGAAGGGACACAGCTGGAAATCTGTGTCAGGCTTTCTCAGAAGTTTTTGGATGTGTGAGATTTAAATTTACCTTGAGTGCAAGTGTATCAGAGGTCTTAAACTAGGACACATTGCTCTGAAGTGTACAATAAGAAAATACATTTGGGGTGAACAGAGGTATATAGTCCAGTCCCAGGAAAATAGAGCATGTTCCTGTTGTGCTCTTAGGGGAAAATTGTGAAATAGTACTTCTGTTTAAGTGACAGTCTGATATTGGAGTCAGTAGTGAGAACTGAAGCTCCTTAGTTACTGGCCCAGGATAGTAAAGGCTGCCATTTAATTGTTGGCAGTCTTGTGGGATATAGCCAGATGTCACAACCCCCTTAGAACTTTTTATAGAAAATGACAAAGTAACAAAACTACCAGCACTGCAAAAAAACTCAAAGCAACCTTAAGGTGTTACTACTCAACGTTCGGAGCCTAAACATGAAACTCCACACCCCACAAGCCCTCTTCACTCTGGAGAATGTTGATACGTGTGCTGTCACCAAGACTTGGTTTAAAGCTGCAAAAAGTACTCCAGCAAAGCTACAGTGCATTCCATACATTTAGACCAACAGCAGCACAGAATGGGGCTAAATGTGGAGGTGTCTCCATCTATATTAGTAGCAAATACAACTCCAGATTGGTTAAACAGGATGATGCCCTATAGTTCGTCCACTTCCAAGTCTCTATAGACAAGGTTCCTTACCATGTTCTGGCCAGCTACAGGTCACCCTTTATGACCCACAAAACTTACAACTCTTATTTAGACCTACTACAGGCACTCACCATCCAACCAAATAACCTGCTCATTGGAGAATTTAACTATCTTCCTATAGACTGGGAAACATGTGCTGCCTCTAACTAACAGGCAGAATGTTTCCTGGACCTTGCCAAAACAAACTCCCTGAAGCAGATAGTATGCAGTCCAACCAGAGGATCAAACATATAGGACCTGGTACTCACTAGCATGGGAGAGCATTGCAGCCCCATGTGTCCCATCCTCATTGATGAGGTCAGACCACAAAGATGTCTCCGTCGAAATAAAAATCAACCCAGAAAACCCAACTAAACCTGTAACATTTAGGAACTATTCTAAAGCAAACTACACCCTACTAAGTGACAGTTTGTCAGAATTCATGGCTCACCCAAACCCCAACAACACAGCTACCTATGCATAATAATTTACATAAACCCTGTACAAATATATATATAAATGGCAGCATTGAGTCTGTTATCCGTACCAGAAGAAGCCCAAATTTAACACCAAAAACAAACCCTCAGTGGTAGAATCCTTACCTAAACAGGGTATATAACAAAAGAAAAAAAGTCATGTCCAAAATCAGTAACAGCAGCTCTCAAAGACAAGAGCTCTTTGATTCAACCAAACAAGAAACTTAGAGGTCTAATAACGTTCAAAAAGGCTAATTACAAGGTCAGGATAGCTTCCCAAGGTAAGAACAATCAGAAGGCCTTCTTCAGCTATATCAGTAACCTTAAAGGGAATACTCATCATTGTGACCTTCACTGACCACAGTGACATAGCCAATCTACTGGCTGATAAATTTAGCTCTAATTTCACTGTCCACTCCCCCCCCCAACTACCCCCTGTGAAATCCCTTCTAGCACATTCCCCCCAACCATCAACATGGAGCAGGTCCTAGTGGCGCTTGCAAGGCCAAAAACACTGCTTCAATGGGCCCCGACAATATCCCTGGTTGTCTCCTAAATAGCCTGAAGCATGATCTAGCAGGACCACTTGAGGCACTCTTCAACTATTACATGCCAGTTGAATAGAGGGCCACAACAGTCATCATTCTTCATAAAGGTGGACCATCAACTGACCCTGGGAACTACAAACCCATCAGTCTGACAAGTCTGATAAGCAAAGCCATGGAATTAATTATCATAGTCTTTAAGGATATTGGCAACCTACAGACTGTGAACCCATATCAGTTTGACTTTGTTAAGGGAAGATCTTGCCTACTCAACCTGGTAGACTTCTTTGGGAGGATCACCAAGGCTATGGATGAGGGGAAAATGGTGCATACTGCCTACCTTGACCTGGCCAAGGCATTTAGTACAATACCCCACTCAGGTATTGTTAATAAAATCTCAGAACTAGGCATAAATTCCTATATAACTTGCTAGATTTCTGACTGTCTCACAGATAGGACACAGGAAGTCAGCAATGGTGTGACTACCTCCATAAGGAGACCAGTCATCAACAAAGTTATCCAGGGCTCCATGCTGGGCTGCTCTTGATGGAAATCTACTTCTCAGAAGTAAAGGCTAATGTCAAAAGCACCAGATTTGCAGATGACTGTAAATTGGGAGCTATCATAGATTCTTCACATGACAACAACATCCTGCAAGCCGGTCTAACATAAACAAATGACTGGTGCCAAACTCAACAGAAATAAATGCATTGTAGTTTCTTTGAGGAAATTTCCCACCCAAGCTAATTACTTCATCGATAAAACACCCTTAAGTTTTGATCTGATAGTTAGGGATGTGGCAACATATGTAGAACTTCAACCAACATATAGCCAAGATAGTAAGGAAATCATTCTATGCCACTCTAGATATCGGTAAGGGTATGGCATCCAGGTTCAAGGAAGTTACAGTACCACTTTACTCAGCCCTTATCAAACCCATCATTGAGTACAATCCCCCCTTAGGCATGTACCTAACCAAGCACTTGCAACAGCCAGAACTTACTCACGGGCTCCTCACCAGGAGAATCCAGGGTATGAATACCCTGTCCTGCACAGATCACCTTAAGGTCATAGCTCTGTACTCTGTCTCCTACAGGTTACTGAGAAGTCATCTATGCCTGGAATATAAGGCATCCTCAGATCCAGCCCTGATGGATCTCTTGCACATCCACAAACCTCACAGCATCAAAAACACTAGCTCCAAGGAACTGAACTTTGCTTGCGACATAAATAAAACATGCTGGAGAGACTGCTATATGTGTCAAAGGATCCCCACATTATGGAATAAGCCTTGCAACATAAATAGAACATGCTGGAGAGATGGCTATATGTCTTAAAGGATCCCCACACTATGGAATAAGCCTTGCAACATAAATAGACATGCTGGAGAGACTGCTGTATGTCTCAAAGCATCCCCATGCTATGGAATAAGCTCCGCATCTACATTGGAGAGACTGCTATATGTCTCAAAGGATCCCCATGCAATGGAATAAGCTCTGCATCTTTGTTAGGCAGAGTTCATCCCTGACTCTATTCAAAAGAAACCTTGATTATTGGATGGGAAATAGCAAATGCACCCCAGTCTGGCCCCCATGTCTCTGATGGACAGAGGTAGACAGTAAGTAAATTAACCCCCAACTAACATACCCACCCCACATAACACTTAGCTATCTCTTCACTAAAATACCCCACCATATAAGAGTGCAAGCAACTTGAGGACAGCACTGGTTTGGATTGAATGGCTAGACTTGTAAAGACCCTGGTGGTCATTAGCCTAGTATGAAACTACACACACACACACACACACACACACACACACACACAAACACACACACACACACACACACACACACACACACACACACACACACACGCACACACGCACACACACGCGCACGCGCACACATGTACACACGCACGCACACACACACACACACACGCACACGTACACACACACACACGTGCATGCACACACACACACATGCATGCATGCACACATATTTACATGTAATAACCTCATCTGCATGAAATGTGGATAAAGGGTACTGTGTCTATATCTCTTCTATTGATATTTTATACTTACATATATTTCCATAAATAGATACAAGAAATGCTTACAGCTTCAGACAGTTTCAGAAAAAGGAAACTGTTCTACTGTAAAATTGTCTTTTGCCATAGTATATGAATATCATAACAGAGACAGCTCAACACAAATCCCTCTGCAGCACCAGTGGTATTATTGTAGGCCATGCTGATACTATGAACACCAGTACATCCCTAATATAGAGCCCAACTTAACTATGCAGCTACGTTACATTCCACTTCATTTTTCAGAGCTTGTCTATGTAAATTCTGTAGGGAATATGATTCTTTACAGAAGTCCAGGTAAATTGTTTTCAGTAGACTCCCTAGGTTTAACTCTACCATGAGGCAGCAGTAATATTAAATAAATCCCCAGATGAATAGTGAAGCTAGGAACCACAGAGGACACAATCCAATAATGCAAGACACTTTTTATTGATTTAGTGCTTTCGTCAAGGTGAAAGACTTCATCAGAATAGCCATGTTTGCTAAAACACATCTTTAAATAACCCATCCCCAACTCACATTGGTTAAAAGAAAAAACATCACTTCCTCCAAAAAATAAACAGTAAGAAAAACTTTTAAAATATTTTTAAAATATTTGGTATACTGCTGATAAAAAAATGCTTGCACATAACAAAAACAGCATAGATTGCACATTCCTGATAAAAAAAGTACTTGCACATTACAAAAACAGCATAGATTTCAGTTTAAGTACTGAACTAATAGAGACTCTGTCATTGAGTCTAGGAGCCTGACCGGCATTTGATCTAATCTGCCACTTAAGCTCCATAAACTCTAAAAATTCATCCAAGGGACCCCCCCCCCCCCGAGGATCCAAATCAACTTGGTCGACGATGAAAACTTTGAAAGCATGCAGTGGGTGAAGGCTGATGTGCCTGTACAATGCATTGTTTTTGTCCTTATGTTTAATATCGTACGTATGCTGATAAATTCTCTGTCCCAGTGCCCTGATTGTTTTTCCTACATAGTAGGCGTCGCAAGAATCACATAATGCGACATAAATAAAAAGTGTCTTGGATTATTGGATTGTATCCACTGTGGGTCCTAGCTTCACCATTGGATTTATTTAGTTTTGGCAGCTGTAATATTAATTTAGGAAAACAGCCTGGACCTTCACTAGTTATAAGATCCCTTGAACATACCAATCAATTCAAAACAGCTACAAAAAATACCTTCATGAAAAATGGACTTGCCAATGTATTTATCCCCCATAAACACTCCCCTATAACCTTCTACTTCTACAAAAAATACCTTCATGGCGTGGCCAAGGATGAACACAGGATAGCAGCAGATTTCTTCAGCTCCACCAACTTCATTACATTGACAGGAATTAATTACTTAAAAAATTAATTTTTGAAGTAATTTTCTTTCTAAATATGTTTGTTTTATATAGTTCTTGAACTATATCTAAAAAAGAAAGGACATCTTAACAATATTCCTGTCAGAAATCACTTTGGAAATTTTCCTGTCAGTTTATCAGTCTGAAATGAGTTCCAGTAAGACAAATTCTCAAGACTCCAGCATCAAGAAAGAACTTCAGTCTCTGATAATTATAATCCAGCAACTTACTGCTAAGATGGATAAAATGGATACTAAAATAGACACCTTCATAGAAAAAACTACAAAACAAATAGACTTGTTACATATAGACCTGCAACAACAGAAGATCCAGATGACAGGCATAGAAGAAGCTGTGAATGACATGGAAAATAGAATCCAAGAAGAGGAAATCAACATTGAGTTTCTGCTGAAACAAAATACACATTTACAAACAAAGCTGGATGACCTGGAAAATAGATCTAGGCGCAATAACATTAGGATTTTTGGACTGCCAGAAAATATTGAAGGTAACAATATTACTTCTTTTTTAACAACATGGCTCCCTAAAACTTTAGACTTACCAGAAGCATTCTCTTTTGGTATCGAACGAGCACATAGATCTATAGCTAATACTAACTCTAACAAAAAATATCCTAGATCAGTTATAGTTAGATTTCTATCATCTTTTGATAAAGAGATGGTTCTTAAATCTGCTTGGGCTAAAGCTCCTGTTAAGATTAATGAGACAACTGTGCGTTTTGACAATGACTATTCTTCCATGGTAATAGCTAAAAGAAAAGTTTTTCTGCCACTAATAAGGGAGCTTAAAAAAGCACAGTTTAAAACATACCTTCTGTTTCCTGCCAAGCTTAAAATCTTCCTTCCTGATGGTCCTAAAATTTTCGATGACTTAGACTCTGCTTTACTGTTTATCAAAAAAATAAGATTTTGGATAAAATAGAGGAAATGGAATGGGCTAGTCCTTCATTAAAGAGACTGGCAACTGAAACTTCGTAGAAGACTTCAGAGAAGAAGAAGAGACTAAAAAACAAATTATTTGTTCTATGTTTTTTTCTCTCTCATCATTTTATTTCATTATTAATCTTTTTAAATATAGTTCCTGCATTTCCAAGAAGCCACAAATATTTTGAAAAAGATTTAATCAAAGTTATTCTCTGTGTGCAAAGAAATGTTTTGTTTCATAACCAGTCAAAATATCTAAAGATTTAATGGCAAGCTATGATTCAACTTGTTTCTCTTTCTGAAAAGGAGAAGTAAGGTCAGTAATTTGATACATTTTTTTCTTTATCTTTTTTTCTTCTCCTTTTCTTCTTTTCTTTGTTTAAACAATGACATTCTATTTAGATTATGTAGTAGGTAAAGGGTGGGGGAGGGCAGGGAGAGAAGAGTAATGAAAATATGATTAATAGAATAATAACATATTTATTCCTTGTAAAAAGTTTATATGTTCTTCAAATGCTATTCCTAATTATACTTTCTTGATTATACTGCTTATGCTTGTTTGTAAATAATCTGTCATGCTTTAACTAATAATAATTAGAACTAAATAATAGTAAATAATATGTTTTATTTTTAACTCTATTAATATAAACAGTAAGTAATATTCCATTGTATATACTTCTTATAGCTTTCTGTTACACGTTTTTCATTTCTGCCTTACACCCTTTTATTTTCTACTCTCTTTTCTTTTCTTTATTAATATATAGAAATGCTTTTGATCATATAGACACAGTAAATAATAAGATTTGCATAAAAATTGAGTTGGGACAAAAATATTGAGTTTTATTACTTATTAATAATTTTGGGCTTAATTTCACTTACATAGAGGCTGTAATAACCTGTAAAATACATTGTGAAGGTTTTGTCATGTTTAGATACATTTCCACTGCTAAATGAATGTTTGTCACTAGTTTTTAATAAGTTTCCCGCCAAAATGTTAAGAGAGACAATCTGGGATGTGGGCTGTCTCATGCACAGTGTCCATGAGCTACTTCAAAAGCTTCAACTCTCAGAATTCTCACAGAGAAGCTGAAAGCAGTTAGTCTAACCTTTGACCTAGATATCACACTGACACATCACAGATTCAGGAAGAACTCTCTACCAGGAAATAGAAATGATGCAAATGCGACTATGTGAAGGAAAATGAACTCTTTAACATCTAAATGTGAGTTATTTTATATAATTACTTAAATATCTATGTTATAATTCATGAAATATGTCAGTTATAATGAGTTTAAATGATACAATTTCTTGTAGTAAGTAAATGTCTTATTTTAGAAGGCATAGAAAATGAAACATTTATTCAAGTGTTTTTGAAAATCTACTTAACAGCAGCATAATAATCTGTGTTAAAAACTTATGTTCCAAACATATACATTACTATAACTCATTTAATTCATCTGATTGACAAGCATAAATAATTTTATAACTCTATTCTGGAAGAAATTGTCATGTGATATATTTTAAAGCAGTAGTATAGCATGGTTGTAAAATCTGGTTACTAAAATGTGTTTGCTGTGCATTATTTTGTATAAAGCAGACAGATTTATTGTAGGGACAGCAAGTAGGATGGTACTCAGCAAGGACACAACTCAGTGAGATCATATATATATATATATATATATATATATATATATATATATATGTGTGTGTGTGTGTGTGTGTGTGTGTGTGTGTGTGTGTGTGTGTGTGTGTGTGTGTGTGTGTGTGTGTATGTGTGTGTGTGTATGTGTATGCATGTGTATATATATATATATATATATATATATATATATATATATATATATATATATATGTATATGTGTGTGTGTATGTATATATATATATATATATATATGTGTGTGTGTGTGTGTGTGTGTATGTGTATATATATATATATATATATATATGTGTGTATGTGTGTGTGTGTGTGTGTGTATATATATATATATATATATATATATATATATATATATATGTGTGTGTGTGTGTGTGTGTATATGTATATAAGTGTTTCTGAGAATCTGCATAACTATGCAGTATGATTTATAACAATTTCTATGAATACAATATTTTATTCTATTGACAATAATGAGTTTGAGTAAATGCTCATATACAAGCAATTCAAGGTTTTTTTTGGAAGCTGTTAATTGCATTTATATGACAGAAAATAGATGCATCTTAATATATGTAATGTCTGAATCATATTAGCCAAAGTTTTTGATTTAAATGAATGTTAGAACTTATTTTTCTCTCCTCTTGATTTCTAACATCAAGATTATTTGAATGCTATTTGAATACAAGTGTTTTATATTACATAGATGTATATAGTAGTATGAACAGTTTTTAAAAAAGGTTTATTTTAGTTTATATGATGCTGTTTTACCAAATGTGTAGTCTTGTTTTGCTAGATAATTGAATTGAAAACTGTTAACCTCAGTTAAATATAACTAGGATTAAATTGATAAGGTCGTAGCTGAGGTACTGCTGCTTAGGGTAGGGGGTTAACTTGAGTGGTAAATACTACTCTAAGTTGGAGTTTATAACTCCAGGCTGGATGCAAGGTTTAATCCTTACATTATTTTCACTTGTTCATTGTTATTTGTATATAGTTTTGACATCCACAATATATTTTGTACATTCATTGTCACTACAAACAAAATTGAATCCTATACAAAATCCCATAAGAGATTCAATAAATACAGCTATATTTAAAGGTAAACCTAAAGGAGGAGATGTAACATTACTTATCTTGTTATTTGTTATTTTGATCATAAGATTCTTAAGTTTTAAAAATGCCAAATGACATCTTTAAAAGGAATTTCTTTAAACATTAATGGATTTAATAATCCGTGTAAAAGGGCAAGCCTAATAAGATACATTAATTTACATAAGGCCAACTTAGTCTTCCTGCAAGAAACCCATCTCTTGAAAAAAGATATTGATAAACTAGCCACAAACAAATATACAGTACTGGTTAGTTCAGAGCACACTCAGAAAAAAAGAGGAGTGGCTATTTTATGGAATAAAAGTATGCCCATTCCTAAAACCATTAAGTCTTGTCAGGATGACAAAGGAATGTGTTGTATGGTTACAATACAAATTAATGGGAAGACTTACACTTTAATTAATGTATATTGGATACCTGGAATTGGTATTAATACAGTGAAACATCATCTTGATAAGATCATATCATTCTCTATAGGAGATATTATTTTAGCTGGTGACTTTAATTGTATACTACATGAAAGTGATACTACCACTATAGGGAAAAGAAGAATTACATCTAATGCAAAACATTTAAATGATTTTGCTAATTCTTATCATTTGAATGATATTAATAATCAGATAGATTCAAAATCATTACCATACACCTTTTTTTCTAACAGATACAAAAACTTATTCAAAAATAGATAGGGTCTTTATTTCTAACCAGATGGTAACAGATTTAATTAATTCCAAAATCATTTCATGTTCTATATCTGATCATAATTCAATTGTTTTTGAATTCATGATAAAAAATACTCATAATGTTCAGATCAAAAGGATACCAGCATACCTAACTCAACTAAAAGACTATAAAGAATATATACTTTCAGAAGTAAAACATTTTTAGACATAAATAATACTCCTGAAGTCTCCATTGTTTATGTTTGGGATGCCTTAAAATCATATCTATATGGACAAAGTATCAGATGGTATAATAATAAAAGGAAATCTTGGGATAAGGAATTGTTAGATATTCAACGTAAATTAGACTCTTATAAACATAATAATAAAGAAAATATTATGGACAAGAAAGTTATTGAAGAAATAAACAAACTAAATGAGAAATACAAAGAAATTTTAACTCATAAAGTTAAAATAACTTTAGAGAAATACAAGTTTTTGTCTTATTCAATAAGCCCCAAATACTTACATAGACTTAAAAATAAAACAAAAAGGTTGAATAAACAAAACCATACCAAAGAAATCTTTTCTCTAAGGAAAAATAAGAATGTTTCTAGTATACCAGAAATACTAGATGAATTTAGAAATCACTTTCACAAAATTAACCATAATAACATTAACATGGAACCTAAAGATTAAATAAAGGAGTTTATAACCACAAACATGAATAAAAAGCTTAATAAACAACAGATTAAACTATTGGACAAGAGTATTTCATATACAGAAGTTATTACACAAATAAATAAGCTTAAATCAAACAAAGCACCGGGTAATGATGGTATTATACCAGAGATATATAAAATCCTTTCTAAAAGTACATATTCATTAATACATAAGGTTTTTATTTTGGCCCAAACTGAGTTAATAACCCCCATCTTGGCAATATACATTTATTTCGCCAATTTTAAAACCTAATAAAGATCCAACTAGATGTTCTTCATATCGCCCATCTCATTACTTAATGTTGATTATAAAATGTTTATGAGTATTTTTGCTGATAGATTGAAGACAATCATTCCTGGCATTATAGATATAGATCAGACAGGCTTCATTGTAAATAGAAATACTTTTGATAATATAAGAAGAACTTTAACATTAATAGATTTTGCAAATAGGAAAAAGAAAGATTTAACACTTATTAGTCTTGATATAAGTTCAGCATTTGATTCAGTAAGTTGGGACTATCTGTTTACCTTAATGAAGTGCACAAACTTCTCAGATGCATTTGTAAATCTAATTGAGCATTTATACAAAGGAATGTTGGCTTATATTAAGGTAGGAACATATGTTTCACAAAAAATACCCATTCTTAAAGGTACAAAACAAGGATGTCCAGTTTCTCCACTATTATTCACTTTAGTAATGGAGCCTTGGGCTAATTTGATCAGAAACAGTACTGACATTGAGGGTTTTGAAATAGATGAAAATACAACATCCAAAATTCAACTTTTTGCAGATGATGTTCTAATTACATCAGCAGGATCTAATTCTTCTATGCAGTCTCTATTTGATAAAATGATGAATTTTAAAAGTATTTCTGGTTTAATATTCAATGAAGAAAAAACTAAAATACTACCTATATATACACGAAAAATATTCTCATTAGTGATTTTACTAAATATGTACCCAATTCAGGTCAGATAACTTATTTAGGTATAATACTATCTAAAGATATTAAAACTATTATATATAACGATTATAATACCTGTTTTCTTAATATACAAAATCTTTTTAATACCTGGAATAATATGTTTTTTACTATGGAGGAGAGACTTACAATTATTAAAATGATAATATTCCCCAAGATTTTATACTTAATACAATCAATAATACTTCCACCTACAAAAATAATTATCAAGAAACTGAATACACTAATGTTAAATTTCCTATGGGCACCTAATAGACCTAGGATTGCATTAAAGAAACATACTAATAGCTGGCCTCAAGGGGGTATTTCTTTCCCAGACTTTAATTTATATACTATCTCTTCTATTGTAAAAGTTATTACTTTATTAATAGATCAGTCATATGTCGCAAAATGGAAAGATTATTGGGAGCTAATTAGTATGCACTTCATGAAAATCTCCTTAACACATAAAAATATGATTGTAAATAACTCCATGTTATGGTTACTAAAGGAATTTTGTACTTCACCTATTACACCTAAACATATGGTTTGTTACCCATTAAATATTATTATTAGCTATCGTAACTTTATATTCATGCACCCTAAGTATAGGGAATGGAATTTTATTGTATTCCTATAATGTATACTCAGGGTATGCTTTTGTCATCTACTTCTGAAGGAACTCATTTAGCTGTAGATAATGATCTAAAGTACTGGTATCAGTTGATATCTGATAATAAAGTTAAAAATCTAGATTTCTTAAAACAAGAATTTGATCTAAGAGAAACTTGCTGGTTAGAGGTTCAGACCTTTAGACAACATCTCATTAATAAAATAGATCTAATGTCTATAACAGTTAAAGAATCTATTCCAACACTGATTGATTACTTGATATTAAATTTACAACATAAAGTTTCTGATAAAGGTAAACTTTCATACATACATAAAATTATCAGACAAGAAACTTTTACAGTGTAGATTCATACTGGAATTATTTCACTTCTATTAATGGGGACCCACCAAATCAACAAGATAAAGAATATATATTGGAATCTGCTTATAGAACTACGTCTTCCATTGTCTGGAGACTTTATACATGGAAATTTTACATAGATCTTTTTATACACCTTTGATGATGAATAAAATAAATAATAAAGATAATTTATGTAAGAGATGTAATGTAGAAATTAATGCTGACTGGGCTCATATGTTTTATGACTGTATAAAATTGAAAGAATACTGGAAGTCAATTAATGAATTTTTGCAGGCTCTTTTTACAGATAATTTCATTATTTCTAAATCTCTTATATTATTCAACACACCTGTACCTCAAAGTGTTAAAAATGTTAAGCTTCCCTTGTTATGGTCTATTCTAGCAGTGGCTAGGAAAATAATAACTAGAAATTGGATTTCAGATACACCTCTTTCGTTCAATGAATTTAGAAATGTTATGAATATAGTGTGCCATATGGAAATAAACACAATTAGGACAAGAACAACAAGAAAAACATCTTATTATATTGTATGGGATAATTTACAAAATTTGTTAAAAAAATTCTAATTTCAATAGCATGGTATTTTAGTTTAATTAATTGATCTGATTGTAGTGGGTGTCTTTGTAAATACTTTAGTTGTTTTGTTGAATATTATAATAATACCTATTTTTAATTACTTGTATAAAATTGTTATGATATTTCTCTTATATGTTAAAACAATAAACCTGTTTTGAAAAAAAAAATACCTTCATGAAAAATGGATGTGCAAATGTAATTATCCCCCGTAAACACCCCCCTATAACCTTCTACTTCTCTTCTCTCTTCCTTCCCTTCAATAAACAAACGTACTACTTTATCTTCTCCTCTTGGTACATCACTGTACAAACATAACTAGTAAAATATTTCAGCTATGTAACTATTGCACTATTATGTATATAATATGTAATTATGAATGTATCCCTCTGATGAATGTATTCCACTTGCCACAGTTTAATGTATGACACAGTAATGCAATAATGTGTGGTACTGATGAATGTAATGTGTGGCACTTTAACGCAGTAATCTGTGGTACTGATGAATGTAATGTCTGGCACTGTAATGCAATAACGTGTGGTACTGATGAATGTAATGTCTGGCACTGTAATGCAATAACGTGTGGTACTGATGAATGTAATGTCTGGCACTGTAATGCAATAATGTGTGGTACTGATGAATGTAATGTGTGGCACTGTAATGCAGTAATCTGTGGTACTGATGAATGTAATGTGTGGCACTGTAATGCAGTAATCTGTGGTACTGATGAATGTAATGTGTGGCACTGTAATGCAGTAATCTGTGGTAATGATGAATGTAATGTGTGGCACTGTAATGCAATAATGTGTGGTACTGATGAATGTAATGTGTGGCACTGTAATGCAGTAATCTGTGGTACTGATGAATGTAATGTCTGGCACTGTAATGCAATAACGTGTGGTACTGATGAATGTAATGTGTGGCACTGTAATGCAGTAATCTGTGGTACTGATGAATGTAATGTGTGGCACTGTAATGCAGTAATCTGTGGTAATGATGAATGTAATGTGTGGCACTGTAATGCAGCAATCTGTGGTACTGATGAATGTAATGTGTGGCACTGTAATGCAGTAATCTGAGGTACTGATCAATGTAATGTGTGGCACTGTAATGCAGTAATCTGAGGTACTGATGAATGTAATGTGTGGCACTGTAATGCAGTAATCTGTGGTACTGATGAATGTAATGTGTGGCACTGTAATGCAGTAATCTGTGGTAATGATGAATGTAATGTGTGGCACTGTAATGCAGCAATCTGTGGTACTGATGAATGTAATGTGTGGCACTTTAACGCAGTAATCTGTGGTACTGATGAATGTAATGTGTGGCACTGTAATGCAGTAATCTGTGGTAATGATGAATGTAATGTGTGGCACTGTAATGCAGCAATCTGTGGTACTGATGAATGTAATGTGTGGCACTGTAATGCAGTAATCTGAGGTACTGATCAATGTAATGTGTGGCACTGTAATGCAGTAATCTGAGGTACTGATGAATGTAATGTGTGGCACTGTAATGCAGTAATCTGTGGTAATGATGAATGTAATGTGTGGCACTGTAATGCAGCAATCTGTGGTACTGATGAATGTAATGTGTGGCACTGTAATGCAGTAATCTGAGGTACTGATGAATGTATTTCTATATGTATTCAATATGTAAAATTTCTATTTTCTGTTGGAGTTTTTCTCCTCAGGCCTCCGCTGAAAATGGACATTTGTAGCCCAGTCAGACAAACCCGGTCAACAAATATAAAATAAAATAATAAATAAATAAATATCTGCACCTTTTTTGAGATTTATTGTGGTGGTCTTTTGCTAAATAAGATTGACAAGTTTTCTATAACAGGGTCTCCCCCGAATATTGAACTTTCTGTTCTGAAAACAAGATGGCAATTTATGTTTTTTAGTATCTTATGCAAAACCAAACCCAGCACTCCTCCACATGGGGGCTGTTTCTTCAACATTCCATGCAACCTAACATAATCATCTCACTTTCAGAAAGGCTGATTGTCCAGAACAGGTGTTATTAATGCTTGAATGAGCTGTTAAAAAGTGTGCAGCCCTTTTCTGAATACTGTACTTTATGCAGAATGTAAAGAAGTCTGATAGAGGTCAGTTTAAAACACTGATGTACCTCAGCAGCTGACTCTGCCTTGCAAGCTCGATGAATATATGAATGGGGTGATAATGTCAACAGACTTACTGAGTGTGTGTGTGTGTGTGTGTGTGTGTGTGTGTGTGTGTGTGTGTGTGTGTGTGTGTGTGTGTGTGTGGACTGCAATGGCTGTGGTCTAGAAGATGATGGGTAACTTCTTGCCTTCCTTTTAGTAGACAAAATCAAGAATCTTTCTGTGTTCACTCATCTTTTATTCAGAAATTTTACATCTGAATGGTGTGGGATCTAACACTTTTCCTGAAATCATTCTTTGTAAACAAAGATGTGATTCAGTAGGATATGCAGGAGATTTTAACCGGACTGAAGCTTACAATAGCTAGGTCTGCTGTCTGCTTCACACGTGTGCACGCACACACACACATGCATACACACACACACATGCACACACACACGTGCACACACACACACACACACACACACACACACACACACACACACACGCACACACACTAAAATGCTAACCTATTTTTCATGCTTTTTGTATTACCTTAAATTTAAAAATTTTCCTTTAGACATCAGTGATACAGCAGGTCGGCCATGGTGGTGCAGTGGTTAGCATTGCCACCACACAGCAAGAGGTTCTCCAGTTCGATCCTTGGCTGGGGTGACTTTTGTGTGAAGTCTGCATGTCCTCCCTGTGGTCGTGTGGGTTTCCTCCGGGTGCTCCGGTTTCCTCCCACATCCCAAAGACATGCTGTAGGTGGATTGGACACTCTAAATTGGCCCTAGGTGTGAGTGTGTGTGTGTGTGTGTGTGTGTGTGTGTGTGTGTGTGTGTGTGTGTGTGTGTGTGTGTGCACGTGTGTGTGTGTGTGTGTGTGTGTGTGTGTGTGTGCCTTCTGTGGAAGGTTGGGCAAAGGGCTGGTAACTCAACACCGTAAAACTCCAGTGCCAATCATGAGCAGACAGGTGATCCGCTGTGGCGACCCCTAATCGGGAAAAAGCCGAAAGAAGAAGAAGACATAAGTGATAGAGCAGATGTTTAGGAGTTAAAATACTGGACTGCTCTTACTGTCCTGTAATGATATCCCATGGGGGGAATTTCATCGTCCACTATGGGCTGTGAATAATCATAACAACAATAATAATAGTAATAGCAGTTGAGCTCATAGCAGGACTATAAATAAAATTCCACCTCAAGAACTGCACACAGTACATTCATTGCTAGGATGCCATTAAAACAAAACAAATCCATTGGCACTGAGTTTCTGTTGTGGACATCAGAATAAAGTTGCTTTCCTCTAAGGTCCACTCTTAGGCTGTATGTGACTCTTGGGCAGTTGTCCAAAGCAAGTGACTGAGCTAAAGGTGTGGTGGGAGTCTGCTATTTCATAGGAGAAGGACAGAGGGTATCAGTAGACTGCATGTGTTATTGCTACTGCCCTCTGGTGAGTAGAGTAAGTGGTCAGTGCAAGTTTTGGCTGGAACTTTAGTGAGGACGAGAAGGCAGTGGTAGTTGGGGAAAGAGTGCTGGCAGCATTGTGTGTTTTTTTTCCATTCATATGTCTCAGCATTCTCCTTTGGTAGTACTCATCAGAGCGGTCATTTGCAGGTGGACTGTGACAGGTCTTTATCTCATGGAGGACATCGAGGAAATTGGGGGAGAAACAAACAGTACTCATTTAGGAGGTGCTGCTACAGCATGGGTAACAATAGGAGATCCTTCCATCCTCATTTACAAACAGAGCCCAAAGCATGGATAACAATAGGAGATCCTTCAGTCCTCATTTACATACAGAGCCCAAAGCATGGGTAACAATAGGAGATCCTTCTGTCCTCATTTACATACAGTGCCCAAAGCATGGGTAACGATAAGAAATCCTTCCATCCTCATTTGCATACAGAGTGCAAAGCATAGGTAACAATAGGAGATCCTTCCATTCTCATTTACATAAAAAGCCCAATGTATGGGTAACAAAGCAGTTGCATTCATTTCATGCTATGGCACGATATGCAAAACCTGTTAGTCACTCAGTCAGCCCAAAGGAAGGGTTTAAGAAATGGTCTTTATTCTCTCTCTCCTTTCCCATTTCTGCCTACCCTGTGCTATTTTTAAATGCCTTATTCGGATTCATTCTTTCTTTTATTGTACATTGAGATATCAGTCCTCTTTGTAAAGAAGTACTTTCTAGAACCCAAGGAGCAATTCATCTCAATTTCCATGCTATGTCTTCTTCCTCTTCTTCTATTTGATATGAGTGCCTTGAATTTTCTTGAGAAAAGTTTCGGCATATATATGATAATCTGCTGGAAGTGTGACATGTACTAAGGAAAATTAAGTCATGAAAAGTGTCAGCCTCTGATGATGTCACTGCAGGTATTAAGTCTGTTTACCCTTTTCAGGACATGTACCAAGGAAAATGAAGTCATGAAAAGTGTCAGCCTCTGATGATGTCACTGCAGGTATTAGGTCTGTTTACCCTTTTCAGGCATGACCTAGGCTAAAAGTACAAAAAATACAAAAACTAAAAAACAAGTTACAAAGTGTATGCATCAAACAAGGACAAATATTAATACAAACCATTCAGAGCAAGCAATAGAAATATACGTAGGATTTGAGTGAAATATACATTTGTACAACACGGAAGACAAAAATATGTATCTGCTGCAGATAAGAGCTATAAACAAGTGTACAGCTTTACAGTTTACACTACTTTTCAAGAAATTAATAATAATTTTTAAATACTCATATTAGATAAACTAATGCAGTAAACCATTATTATAAAAATGAGAACAGCTGCTATCACTGAGGATGTGCTTTTGAAAATATCTTTGAAGAGATCTAACATTTGCAGAATTTTAATTTCATTAGACAGAGAAGGCTGTTTCTCCTTCTATTTTTTGAAGCAGGGGTAGGCCAAGGAAAGGTTATTCTTTTCATAGATTCTGAGTGTATAGTTTTGATTCCAGAAAGGTAGTTTTACTGTCAGAGGGTCATAGTAACGTAACTTTAAAATGTTAAAAAGAAGTGTACTTAACAGAAAAAAGTGGCTGTATTGGGAACTGACATCCACTTGGCATATTGTAATAATCTGCAATGATGCATGGGGCTCTGTCAGTGCTATCACACTACAGACTTTGACCCATTCTATACCTGCAGTCTCTGGGTGTTTTGTGATGAATGCAGAACCTGTGTATGGAGTCTGTAAAGACGCTTGGGAAGTAAAGCATTTCTTGCTATTACAGTACAGGCAATAGGAGAAAGAAAATTGATTCATTAGTTAATACTAAGCTATCAATGTGTATACTACTGCAAGCCTAGACAATAACCAGAGGTCAGAATCAAAACATTGTACCTTATATCTGTAAGGTAAACACCTTAACCATTATGCCAACACTGCTTGAGCTGCCCTAATTCTTTATTACAAGTTTTGGCTGTATGTAAAACAATGGTGAGTGAAGGAGCAACTGTGAGTCCAAACTATTTTTAGCCAGGGACATCAGGGATGATGTCGCTTTGTGTGTCTCTCAAAAGGAGAAGTGGAGAACTAATTTCTAAGCTGAAGAAAATAGAATTATGTTGGTATTCTTGGACTTGATTAGGAGCTTATTAGAAAAAGACCATTTGCAGAGCTCTGTGAAATTATTTTGTAGTACTGAAGTTCATTGTCAGTTTTGCTACTTTACATGAATAGAACATTATTGGTGCACATCACAAGATTGGATGCAACTAGGTCGGAAGAAGAATCGTTAATGAAGAGGGAGAAAAGTAGACAGTCTAACACAGTGCAAGAAAAAGCAACCACAAAGTAATCCACAAATAAAATAAAGACACACTTTATTCCTCTGACGTCTCGGCCGTAGCCTTCAAGGAGACAGTCTAACACAGTGCAAGAAAAAGCAACCACAAAGTAATCCACAAATAAAATAAAGACACACTTTATTCCTCTGACGTCTCGGCCGTAGCCTTCAAGTAGACAGTCTAACGCAGTGCAAGAAAAAGCAACCACAAGGTAATCCACAAATAAAATAAAGACACACTTTATTCCTCTGACGTCTCGGCCTTAGCCTTCAAGGAGACAGTCTAACGCAGTGCAAGAAAAAGCAACCACAAAGTAATCCACAAATAAAATAAAGACACACTTTATTCCTCTGACGTCTCGGCCGTAGCCTTCAAGGAGACAGTCTAACACAGTGCAAGAAAAAGCAACCACAAAGTAATCCACAAATAAAATAAAGACACACTTTATTCCTCTGACGTCTCGGCCTTAGCCTTCAAGGAGACAGTCTAACACAGTGCAAGAAAAAGCAACCACAAAGTAATCCACAAATAAAATAAAGACACACTTTATTCCTCTGACGTCTCGGCCGTAGCCTTCAAGGAGACAGTCTAACGCAGTGCCTTGGTTAACACCAACATTAAGTCATTCATATTTAGATATGGAATTTTTATGGCAGCAAATCAGAAAGAGTCTGTCCTCTTAGCAGTTTTGGCAACACTGAATATTGCTGTTCCCAAGGTGCCAAAGTTCAGTTTTCTAAATTTATTGAGAAGAAGCTTGTGGTCAGCAGTTTTATAAGTCGTTATTATTCTACAAAATGATGTACTGTGTTTAGATTTTCATTGATGTTGCTATAGATTGTATCAGTAGCCATTAGCAGAACTCTGAATGTGCTAACAGAATTGTGGAAGCCACGCTGCTTATCATAAAACAGGCACTAGCTATTAATGTGTACAAGCAGTTGCTTATACAGGATACTTTCAAATATTTTAGTAACAGATCAGGCATTAAAGGCAGGCCTGTAGTCTCTGAAGCCTGAGGATCTTGAAACTTTAGGCAATCAGATGATGACAGCTTGTTTGAAAGCTGGTGGCATCATGCCAGCTCTGAGAGACAAGTTATATGTATGTGTGAGAGGTTTATTTATTTCCTCCTTGGCTAGTTTGAGGAACGTGGACTGTAGCTTAATAAACATAGCTCATAAGGAGCTTATCTTCACTGAGAGAGATTTAATCTCTTTGACGGTGATGTGGGGGAAATGAAAGGTAATGACAAAATATGCTAAACGGTGGAGTTAGGGAGGAAAAGCATCATACCAAGGCTGAAAGTAGAATAGTGTGCATAACAACTGTTTGTTACGTCCTGAATAATGGCCTTTAGAGAATGGATGACCTGTACATCATCATTCTGATTAGACATTGAGCATTTTGCAGCAGAGTGTTAATATATAGGTAATACCTATGGAAAAACAAGTCTACTGCTTCATCGCAGCGTATTAAGTTGCCACTTAACTCTGACTACAATGGAGCTAACAGTCGCTATTATATTATGCTTGCTAAGCAGCGCTTTTGCTATTTAGCAAGTATAAAATTAAAACAAACAACAACAAAAAAACCCATAAAAAAATAGAAAACTTTGTTTGTCAGTGTATGCATGGATAAAAGTGACAGTGATATTGATTGAGACATTATTTTACAATTGTTAATCTGCGGTTTTACTGTTTAGTAAGTGCAAAATTAAAGCAAATTGATAAATAAAAAAATACAAAAGTGTGTGCATGTGTGTGTGTGTGTGTGTGTGTGTGTGTGTGTGTGTGTGTGTGTGTGCATGTCTGCGTGTGTGTGTGTGTGTGCGTGCGTGTGTGTGTGTGTGTGCGCGCGCGCGCACGTGTGTGTGTGTGTGTGTGTGTGTGTGTGTGTGTAAGAAAGAGAGACTGATTGAGCAGTTGATGCAAGCCATTTACAATTAAGATGTCTGTGTACCTCTCAACTTCTTAACACAAGAAATCTTAACAAAGCTTAACAAAGCCTAACCTAGTGTGGGCCAAGGGCTCAAAAACAGGGACAGATTTTAAATATTGCTCTTTTAAAACTAGAAAGTTGCTTTAATAACAGGAATTATGTTAGCATGCATTTTCTGAAGCATATGAAAGTCTGAAACTCAAATGTAACTCATTATTTAGTAGCTCCAACCCCTAATTATTTTCCATAAAACCACAAACTTTATGAGTTACAGACCAAGAAAAAAATGAGGCAAAAAATCTAGACTTTCTGTGAAAATCTGGACAATTGAAAGATATGAAAGTATGAAACTTCTAATGTGGCACTGTTAACATTTTAAATTGGAACCTGTGCACTGAGAGAGAGCCTTACAAGACTAACTGCAAATATATAGAGCTGAGTATATTTTTCTGTATTATTCTGTATTATAGAGCTAAATTGTTGCTTAGATATCTGTTGTCATACTGTTCTGCAAATATACAGAGATCAGTATATATTTTTCTGGTTTTATAAATTTACACTGTGATTCCTCACATCTCTGTTGAAACTGTCCCCCCCCCATCCCTGTTCTTGGTTTTAGTTTAAATTTGGTGGCTTTTGCAGTGCCCGCCCCACTGTAGATTTGATCTAGGACACTCTAAAAACATCTTAATAGATGTAAATACAAAGTAGTTTTTGTACAACTACATGTAATGAAATAGATTCTTAGCAATACGCCATAAAGGACTAGGATATATGCATTTAATCAAAGATTCAAGTCCTATCAGTTGCGATGTATTAGTTTTTAATTTAACAATTAGATGAGCATGTGACTCAGGAGCGCAAACTATTTAAACAGTGTTCCTCCTGATGTTTTTTATTCTGACTTGATAAAGCCTGGAATTGTCCAGGCGAAAGCGCTTGTCTTTATTGTGTTTTGTTCCGTGCCAAAGGATTCGTTTTTGGAATTAAACCTGTTCTTATTTCCATATTGCTGCAGTTGAATTATTGCCTTTACGGGTGTTTTTGGATTTGGTTATTTGCTGCTCTTCACTTTCCGTGAGTTATTGATCTAGGACACTCTCCCAGTCCCATCTCTTTATCGCATTCTACCTAATAAACCCTTTCTGCACTTGCTTTTAGTCCTTTTTAATTTAATTACATTTTTTCAAACTGTGTGTGGACCAGTGGCGGCTGGTGACTTCAAATCAAAGGGGGGGCTGCAGGAGACAGCTGAATGGGTGGGGTCAATGGGAAGGGGTGCGGCCAACTAGAAAGGGGAGGAGCTATGCTCAAAACCACATAAACTAAATATACTGCCCTGGCTGCCAAACCGCCATTATGAGAGTCCAATCAAGACAAAATGAAGTGTAGAAGAATAAAAATATTTCAATGCATTGGCTGCATGACAGCTTAATATCTAGATGTAAACAAAAAAGGTTGTGAGGCATGAAAAAATAAATTACTTTTTTTTAAATACATTAATGGAATGCCAGTCAAAATCAAGTATAAGAAAAACAAGCAGCACTCAACTGAAACCACTTTTTGCACTGCAGTTCTAATTATAATTTATATTCAGCTTTATTAAAGTACCAAGTAACATGCTGAAAGTAGAAATCTCTGATGCCCCCACTTGTAAAAATGTTCCTTATCCAAAAAAAGACCTGCTGCCTGACATCTACTTCTTTCATGGGGAAAACATGATCAAAGTAAAAAATGAAAAGCAAACAAGAAATAAGCTCAAGATACACTGCTTAAAAGAATTACTGTACAGGTTATAGACCACACGATTGGCATTCGGTTTATGGTTAAAGCCTGCAGAGATGACTGGAAGTCTCCAAGTGTAATGAGACTCTTAAAATAATGTAATCCTGTCCTTTATTACAAATACTGGCATATGCATTTCAATGCCCAAGGCTTATACATTATCTAGTTAAGTATTCTCTACATGGCAACAGAAAGGCTTTCAATTTTGGCAATTCTTTAACAGTATGCTTATTAAAGCTTACTTGCATCTTGCAATCTCAGCCAAGCTTACCTAATGGTCATTAAAGTATTGCTACTTAAACACAGAGCAACAGTCACTTTGAGTAATAAGCATAAATCAACAGTACAAAAAATATGACAGAAACCAGACCATTCTGTAAAAATCAAGGACAGATGAAAAGCCACTCTAGTACTTGTGTCTACCTTGAATGGGAGGGGTACTCTGCACATTTACACTGCATAACTACTCATTGCCTTGCTTCGACACATCCAGAGTCACTACATGGAGGAGTGGGGTGCAACAAGTATGTCACAGTTTGAAATGTCTCTGGCTGACTTGTGATGGCCCTGACACATTTGTCATACCTCTCAACCTCAGAGCAAGAAATCTGGACAAAGCCATACAAAGAAATGGGACAAAGGCCCAAAAATAAGGACAATTTTTAAAATATTGCTCTTATAAACTTAGAAAGATAATAGAGGTCTTGCATTAGTATGAATTTTCTGAATGGTATGAAATCTGAAACTCAAATGTCTGTCATTATTTTCTAACTTCAGTCTTTAATGATTTGTCACTAATTTGCCAAAAAACACAATTTTATGAAAAATGGACCAAAAATGTGATGTAAAAATATAAAATAGCAACACAATACAGCTGGGAACCTGTCAAAGAAGGGATACTTTAATATTAGTACTGCTAACTTGAGCAGCTGACAAAATAAAATAATCTACATGCATTTCTGAAATAAAAGTAATCTGATTATTACAGTTATTTCATAATTATAAACCCTCCATGTTTTCTTCCAAAATTGCTATTTTGCGGAGGGATCATTAGGGGAAGAGCAACATTTTGAGCTAAAATCAGGGACAGTTGAGAGGTTTGGCTATGCCTAATTCTATAAAGCAATTTATTTGCATGTACCTCTCAACCTGTTAATGCAATAAATCTGGGCAAGGACAAATATATTGGGGGAACATATAAACAGTACTAAAAATTGTTCTTGTATAAACTGAGACAGTTGATAGAACAGGTCTTACTTTAGCATGCATTTTTCTAAAGGTTATGCAGTCTGAAACTCAGTGTGTCATTATTTAGTGACTTAATTGCTAAATGATTTGCCAGAAAACCACACATTTTATGAGGAACAAACCAAAAATAAGAAGCAGAAAATCTATTAATTCTTTGAAAATCTGGACAGTTGGGAGGTATGGTTCAGCTGGGGCTGCCTAAGTTTGCCACCCTTCCCCCTCACAAAACCATGGTCAAATGGAGCCTCCCCTGCAGCCATTCCAATGATCCATTACTTGGCTATTTCACTCCATTTACCATAAACACTAATGTGCATACTGATTTACTTCTATGATGATTTGAACTTCATTTGAAAGTTTTATTTTGCATTTTACAGCACAAACACTAAGACATCTGCTAAACAAACTTGGCATTAAAACTTCTCTGCCATTGAAACTCACATTCATTGAAACAACATTGAAACCCACATTCAAAGAAAATACATTTTACCCGTGCAGATAAAGATTAATTTTGGGCTGTTTTCAAATCATAGGCCCCTTGCATATGAAACATACATGTGCTCTTTGATACACCTTCCTATTGCTTTGAACATTTTTCCAGTAAACAATTAAACAAAACGCATGCACCAATGACAAAACTGCCCAATTCAGAACATTTCCATCATAAAAGTCTACTCAAACTTCTACAGTCCACTATTATCAGTAAATATGCACAATTCTACAGTCCACCATTATCAGTAAATATGCACAATCTCTGAAGTAGTAAAAAAGTCATCTAAATAATTCCACGTTAAATAAATCTGTAATGAAGAGTTTGCTGCTAGCAATCACCTTTATATTTTATGGCTTCATCGAAAAATAAAGTGTCTGATGCCCCTGAGGAATAAATTGCCTAAATTACATTAAAAATAAGCTAGTAATATTGCAATAGGAAATGGATGGCAAACTGATAACAGGCTCATAGTTAGTATCTTAACTTTCAGTACGGCGGCATTCACCCCTTATGGGAGTAGAACCAACAAACTTCTCCATCAAAAGCAAGTACACAGCCTGTTGTGCTATTAGCAATGTGAGCTGACTTATCATAATCAGCACTAAACTTCTCTTCCCCTGCAGCTCTCAGCTCCTTGTAAAATCTACTCAATACTCAACTGCATCTCAACTTCGCAGCACAAGAAATCTGGAAAAAGCCAAATTTATTGGGGTGGGTCAAAAGGGTAAAAACCAGGGACACATTAAACATTGCTTGTATAATCTTGGAAAGCTGCTAGAATAAAATGCTGTGTTACCACCATACATTTTACTGCCAAGGTCCCTGTGCAAATGAGTCAGAACAACATACCACTATGCCAAATCACCTGCTTTGTGAAAGAAAAATGCTGTTACCACCATACATTTTACTGCCAAGGTCCCTGTGCAAAACAGTCAGAGCAACATACCACTACGCCAAATCAGCTGCTTTGTGAAAGAGAGGAAGACTGAAACTTAAATGGCTATCATTTAATGAATTCAGTTCTCACCATAGCTGTCAACCTCTTAGCACAAAACACCTGGACAAACCCAGTAATGAGGGAATACAGCCCTCAAACATATTCAGTGAATTCAGTTCTTGCCATAGCTGTCAACCTTAGCACAAAAAACCTGGACAAAGCCAATAACAGGGTAATACAGTCCCAAAAATAAGGACAAATTTCAGTCATCTTATAAACTTAGAAAATTGCTATAATAAAAGGTTGTGTTACTATATATGTATTGCTAGAATAAAAAGTTGTTTTACTATGTATTTTCTGAAGAATATGAAGTCTGAAATTCAAATGCCTGTCAATTTTACTTCTGAGGGAACAAAAACAATTTTCAGCAGAGGCCCAGGGAGAAATACTGTAGACACATGTCTTTGTAAAATGACAGGACACCAGAGCAAATCCACATAAACACAGGGATAAGATGCAGACTCCACACAGAAAGCACCCCAGCCAAGAATCAAACCAGAAAACCTATAGCTGTGAGGCAACAATACTGCCACTGCACCATCAAATATGTAAGGAATTAAATATTCAGAAACCTGAAGTCTGAAATGCCTGTCAATTTTATTTAACATTTGTTAATCAGGACAGTCTGACTTGGAACAAAAAAAACAATTTTCAGCAGAGGCCCAGGAAGAAATAATGCAGACATGTCTTTGTAACATGGGAGGACACAAAAGCAAACCCGCACAAACACAGGGAGAAGATACAGACCCCACAAAGATAGCACCCCAGCCAAGAATCAAACCTGATAACCTGCATCTTTGAGGCAACAATGCTACCACTGCACCATCAAATATCAAGCATTGCAACATTTACAGGAGTTACAGGACAGAAACAAGTGCAAATGCAGGCCTTCAAATCAGAAAGTTTACATTTTACAGCACAAACACTAAGATCTTATGAGGAACAGATCAGATCAAATATGAGGCAAAAATCTGCAATTTTTTTTACAAATGGTGGTGGGTATGGAATTCAGGTCTTTAACACCTGCATACAAGATACAGGGTTCAAACCTGAGGTATTCCCTACCACACCACCATGAGTCTAACCACCAGTATATTGCACCTGGGGTGTTTTCACACACACACACACACACACACACACACACACACACACCCCTCCTCTACCAAACCACCATACATCCAAATCCCTGTCCACAGACTTACCTGCAGTAGATCTTCCAAATCCCTGTAGCACACCACCATAAATCCCGAGTAAGCTACAAAACCCAGACCCTGCCCGATGAGACAGCAGCAAACTCCAATCCAGACCCTGCCCGATGAATTCCAGACTGCTGATGTTGCAGTCCGACCCTGACATGTTTTCCCAGCGAGTTCTAGGACAGTCTATGCAGTTTAAAACTGCATAGACTTCTGGGAGCTCCGTTCTTCATGCTTCCCAGTCAGGACTGCTGCTGATACAATCTGCGCATGCTCCAGACTGTCTCAGCAGCAGTCCGGACTAGTGCACATGTGCGAAAGTCTGTGATTTTTTTTTTATTTTTTATTTTATTTTTTTTATTCTTTATTTTTTCTTTATTTTATAGTTGAGGGGGGCTGCAGTCCGGCAGTCCAATAGCACTGGCCACCCCTGGTGTGGACTAATATTGCTACATACTCAAGTGTGCCAGCTTGCACTGCATGTGAATTGTTTTTAGTACTGTTTTTGCTACTTTTCTGAAAAAAAAAAATTGTAAGCCTGTTTCCTGCCTTTCCTGTAATTAGTGTTCCAGATACAGATTTGCTGTATCCAGGACTGTTTGTAAGCTTCTGAGCCCCCCAAGCCTTTCTGTGTTGGAGGGAAGCCTTCTAGCTTATCAGTGGGAGTGGTAAGCATTAGGTAACCTGTCTACCACATAAGGAGTGGTTCTGGCCCAGAATTTGTAGTTATTGGCCGTTTGGGCGGTCTTCCATCTCTCTCAACTTTCTGATTTGAAGGCCTGCATTTGCACTTGTTTCTGTCCTGTAACTCCTGGGCCCATCTCATTTTCTCACTCAAAAAAAAAAATGTATCTGCTTTTACTGTATTTGTGTTTCTTCCTGCTTTATTTTGCTTTTGTGTCATCTTAACAGTACTCAATTGTATTTATTACTGCTCGGTGTAACTCATTCTAAGCCTTTTAGTGTAAGCACTTGGGCTTCAGACCATTTGTTTTACATTAAGAAGGTTTGTGGCCTGCACTGTAGTGGCAGAACAGGTAGCTTACATCCTTCTAAGTTGGGAACTGCTGATTGAGGGCTCAGTGTCTGTTATTCTAAAAGTGTATTAATTCTGGTTTAAGCACTTGGGCTTCAGGCCAGTTATTTTACATTAAGTGGGTTCGTGGTCTGCACTCTTGTGGGAGGAGAGGCTGGACTCTGCCCTTCTGAGCTGGGAATTTCTGGTTAAAGGCTTATAGTGCCTGCATATTTGAACTGCTTCTTACTGAAATTGGTACACCTTGTTTGCTGTAGCATAGACTAGATCCAGGCCTGCTGAATCTAGCTTTGTTTGTATAACTTGAGCACTAATCCAGGCATTCTTTAAAGTATTCAATTGTATTTATTACTGCTTGGTAGTAACTTGATTAAAGTGTAGCTATCATTCTAAGTCTTTTGGATTAAGCACTTGGGCTTCAGACCAGTTGTTTTACATTAGGAAGGTTTGTGGCCTGCACTGTGGTGGCAGGACAGGTAGTTTACATCCTTCTAAGTTGGGAACTGCTGATTGAGGGCTCAGTGTCTGTTATTCTAAAAGTGTATTAGTTCTGGTTTAAGCACTTGGGCTTCAGGCCAGTTATTTTACATTAAGAAGGTTCGTGGTCTGCACTCTTGTGGGAGGAGAGGCTGGACTCTGCCCTTCTGAGCTGGGAATTTCTGGTTAAAGGCTTATAGTGCCTGCATATTTGAACTGTTTCTTACTGAAATTGGTACACCTTGTTTGCTGTAGCATAGACTAGATCCAGGCCTGCTGAATCTAGCTTTGTTTGTATACTTGTTGTTTGTTTGCTTGTTATTTCCCTGAAACACTAATTCCACCTAAAACATGGCTTTTCAGTGCTTCTGCGGATCCCTAGTGATATCTGCATTGCTTACTGTACTTATTTCCTTGTTTCACTTGAAAGAAAGTTACTGTTTGTCGTTTTAAGTTACCTGTAACACATTGCATTTAAGTTACATGGCACTTGCTCAATAAAGCAATTATGTAAGTCAGCACTAAAAAATTAAAAGCACTACACCCTCACAAACTCCCCTTGAGTACCTTGTTCCCCATTGGCCCTTTTTTTCAATTATAAAGGAATTCCCAATACTATTCTAGCATGTCCAAAGGTCAGTTGTCAATCTCCTCTCCGGTCCAGCTGGTGAATCTGGGAATCTTGAGGCAATGTTACAACTGCCTCATGTACACAGACAACCCTCTACTCCTCCCAACAAATTCCAACACTTGTGAGAGATGCAACCATATTGCCAAACTGGAGGCTAAGCTCTCTCAACTCAGTACTGGTGTAACCAGTCAGGAGGAGAAGGAAACCACACTCACTACAATTCCAGTCTCACATAGACCTACCACGTCAGCAAACCAAACACATAAACACACAAAAACATACTCGGAGGCTCTAAATAAAAATCTGCCTAAGCAGCAGAGACCTCCAAAGCAGACACCCAAGCAACCGCTACCCCAAAGCAAAACACGTGCAACACGTAGCTCACAAAGCCAGTGTGCCAAACAGTCACAGCCCTTAAGGCTATACAACACACCTGATATACTTGTAATAGGTGACTCTATCGTCAGGCACACGGACGTCCCACTCACCAGGCTGAACAAGGAGAAGGTCACTGTGAGCTGCCTGTTGGGTGCTAGGATCCGCCACATAACATAAGCACTCAGGTCACTCCAAGGCAAGTACAAATATGACTCGGTCATTGTCCATGCTGGTGTGAATGACCTGAGATGTACCTCCCTGGACTACATGAAAAGAGACATAGAGGAGCTCTCTGAGCATGTAGCCCAGTCGGTATGACCCTGACCTTGAGTAGCATCTTACCCTCACCAAGAATGATGCCACAATATGAAGACAAGATGATCAATTTCAACAATTGGCTTAAGTATTGGTGTCATTCAAAGGGGATCCAATGCCTGTCAGCCTGGGATGACATGCTCGACAAGCCACAATGTTTTGTTAGGGATGGCTTGCACCTGTCACCCCTGGGCTTTCGGATATTGGCAAAGGCTCTTGCTTCCCCCATAGTTCCTTTTTTAGGCAAGGCTCAAAAGACAAACCCACCTCCATAGGTATCACAAGGGATAAGAAACTAAGAGTAATGCTACTCAACGCCAGAAGTCTAAACCACAAGATGCATGCACTCGAAACTCTCCTTAGCAGGGAGAACACTGATATCTGTGCAGTAACAGAAACCTGGTTCAAGGCTCCCGAGAGCACCCCAGCACTACCAGGTTATACCTTATACCATGCTTTTCGGCCCCAAAACTTGGACCGAACCACAAAAGGAGGGGGAGTATCAATATTCGTCAAAGATACCCACACCTCCAGGTTGGTGGCACAGCACGAAGCATCAGAGACTATCCATGTGCAACTAACAGTGGGTAAAACTGCCTTCCAGTTTATAGCCTGCTACAGATCACCCTCCCAAACCCAGGAATCCCACTCGGCCTTCTTGAGAACACTGGAAAATATGAAGGTCTCTCCAAACACCATTATATTGGGCGACTTCAACTACCAAAACATAGACTGGTAGCATTACTCTAGCTCTAACACCCTAGCCCAAAGGTTCC
The DNA here is from genome assembly GCF_019279795.1 of Protopterus annectens. NCBI lineage: Eukaryota > Metazoa > Chordata > Ceratodontiformes > Protopteridae > Protopterus > Protopterus annectens. The sequence continues at coordinate 764,990,948 of NC_056736.1, forward strand.
TAGAATTTATAAACTCAAATGCTATGGAACAACTTGTTACCACTCCCACAAGAGGGGAAAACATACTGGACCTGATCATCACCAACATGGGGACTCTATGCTCCAGACCAGAAGTGTATCTCTCACTGGTAAGATCAGACCATAAACTAATCTCACTGGATATTCACATCCCAACCTCACCCCCTGCCCAGAAAACCACAGTGAAAAACTTCTCTAAAGCAAATTTCACACTCTTCAAAACCAAGGTGGAATCCTTCAAAGCCCCCGAGCCTGTGGAAAATACGGCCCAGACCGCAGAATCCTTTATAAATGCATTCTATGAACACCTTCAGGAATGCATGGATCATGCAATCCCAGATAAAACCAAGACCCAATCCTCCAAAGGCAGACGTCCTGTCTGGTGGACCCCAGCCATAAACAAACTATACAATAGAAGGAGGAAGCCACTACATGATAGAGCAAAATCCCAAAAAGGGAAGGCATCTCTGATCAGTATTAGCAAAAAACTACGGGCACTCATAAAATCGTCTAAGGCCATCTTCGAGAGAAATATTGCACAGGACACTAAGGATAATCGCAAGGCTTTCTTTAGTTATGTTAGGAACCTGGGTGGGAATTCCCAGATATGCTCAGAATTACTCCAAAATGACAAAAAATACATCGAACCCACAGACATTGCCAACATCCTAGCTGACAGGTTCAGCGCAAACTTCTTCCCCCCTCCCCACCAAAAGGGCAAATATCTATCCCAGCAGAGTGCTGCCCCCCTGACATCTCAGATGCTCAGGTAAGAGCCGCCCTCTCCAAAGCAAAAAACACAGCATCAATGGGACCAGACAGTGTCCCGGGCTGTGTCCTACATGAACTCCAAGAAGAGCTAAACCCAAACATAAAACTACTGTTCAGTCTCAGCCTTACTACAGGATATGTACCCAAAGAGTGGCATACAGCAACAGTGGTCCCTCTCCACAAAGGTGGTGCCTCAACGGATCCTGGAAACTATCGCCCCATAAGCCTGACTAGCTTGGTCTGCAAAGCTATGGAAAGACTCATCATGTACCTCATAAATAAAGATATTGGAGACCTACAGACACTGGATCCTACCCAGTTCGGCTTTGTTAAGGGCAGATCCTGCCTCTTAAACCTGGTCGATTTCTTTGAAACAGTCACCAAGGCCATTGATGAGGGGAAGGTGGTCCACACAGCCTACCTGGACCTCGCAAAAGCCTTCGATACAATACCCCACTCG
>NC_056736.1:764999696-765049696 GCF_019279795.1 Protopterus annectens
CTAGGGTTGCCACCTGTTCAGATGGCCAAGGTGGGACATCCCTTGTAGAAATGTGAGAATTTGCAGGATAAAACATACCCCCGGCCAGTGCAAAGGACAGAATTACATGTGTATGCCAAGATAAAAGCTTATGCCATAGCATTTGAATAGCTTATGCTATCCCAAATAATAGTTATGTGTACCAGATACAAAATACCTGTATCATACAACTAGTACAGAAAATAAGAAATATATTATTGTCTTAAAATCACAGGACATTTGCCATGTATTAGGTATCGTCGCAGGACACAACTGTCCAAAGTGGGACCTCCCCTCGCAAAGAGGAACAAGTGGTAACCCTACTCCCCACTGAATTATCGACAGTATATATTCAACTCAATCACATACCGACACCACCTCTCAACCTATTACAGCAACAAAACCTGGACAAAGCCTAAAAGGATGGGTGGACAAATAGGGACAGATGTAATTACTGCTCTCACAAGTTTCGAAAGTTCACTGAATAATAGTATGTACATAAGCAGGAAATGTTGTGAAGGATGTGGGGTGGTCCCCAGTATTACAGAGGTCCATACATATATACTGTAACAAACCGTCACATATGTTGACTGTACTACTGCATACCCGTAGTTAATTCATAAGTAAGTCATGTGCAAAATAATAACCCTCGTAAGAATGAATACAGGAAATAGTCAAATGTGAATGGGAACACCACTCACCGTGGATTATGTATCGTAACCACCCCCACCCATATTATGTATTGCCAACATCATAAGCTGCTGACAGGTGCCCAAACACCTGTGTCTGTAAACACAGATTAAATGTTTAAAATGGACAAACCCTGTCCATGTGCTTTGTCTGACATTTGAACACGGTCAGGCCAGTTCCGTTCACTAGGCGGACAAGCCTAAACCCAGATCACCACATGAACACCCTGACAATTAAAGACCTGTATGTGTCAGGACTATAAGCCTTTGGGTTCTGAATATCCCTGCAGTGATGAAATATGCAGCTTGGGTGCAGAGCAGTAGGGAATAGGGAATGTGTAACATGTAGTACCGCATTTTTCCCAGCAGGAGAATGGATGCCTGTGACGTAAGTGAAGCGGTGAGGCATATGTTAATGTAGCTATGTACTATGGGTATGCATATAAATGAGCAGAACACCAAACGTATAGTGGTTACAGCATCCGGCCAATGTGAATGCAGTCCCGGTTGAACAACGACTACAGCACATATAATGTGAAAGTGTAATGAATGCGTCTGTGCTGTACAGACAGTTAAATATGTAAAGGTGGACGTGTGTTTCGCAAACGTCCGTTAACCGGATTACAGATAATTACTGGTACTGTCACAAGTAATAAAGCCCACGTAAGCACAAAGACTTAGTAAAAATATGTAACCCACAATAAGGATATGCATGCGCGCCTGCGCGTAACCCACAATAAGGAAATGCAAGGGCGCCTGTGCGTGTGTGATCCACTCACAGCATAGTAAATGAATGCTGTTTCCCCCACATTAGTTATACATGGCTCAAACCTGTTAACCTCGTAAAGTATGAAACCGGACAAAGCCATGCACACTACCAGTACAAATAGGGACAAACGCCAGATATGTGCCAGAACAAACATAGAAAGTGGATAGAATAACAAGTGTGTCAGTAGCATGGATTCTCTGAAGGGTATGCAGTCGTAACCTGAACTGCTTGCCAGAAATCCCCACCGTAAGTCTCAAATGAAATGCCACTACATTGCCAGATAGACACAGGTTTATGTAAAACACAGCGAAGATAAAGGGGCAACCAGCTGTATACTCTGTGACAATCTGTATAGTGGAAAGGTATGGTATGGACATAGATATATGTGTATACACATAATCCACAGATGTAAACCAAAGCAAGTTATGAAATGAGGATTGTACATGTATATATGTATACACAACAGACTTATGTCCTGTAGATATGACATATGTACATAAATAGGTGACGTTATATCTAATATGGGTAGACAAACAGACATGCAGGAAAGGTGAATAAACCGCAGCATTCCAAACCATTGGCCAAAAAGTGACAGTCCAGCAAGTTCTACACTTTAAACATGTAGATAGGTGTCCATTGCAGGACTCCAAAAATTGAATCTTACATAGTGTCAACCGACATTGACGCAAAAGAAGTGACCGCAGCAAATACGAAATAGCTGTACATGCAACAGTATCAGGTGCAAGGGTGATGACACATATGTCGATAGAATGTATGATGTACGAACTGATATCCGGAGAGTGGGGAGTGCATGTAAGTGTCTCCACAATTCAGTACCGCACACATTAAACATGTGTAATGGGTACTGTAGAGGGTTGTCAGGTATGGGAATCATGGGTATGCAGAAATGGGCCTAGGTGTTGTTTGGCAGAGATTTCGTAGGCCCGCCCCGTGGGAGTGATGTGGGTATAGCACATGCCTATATTCTCAATAATGGGGCAAACCATCCACTGGATATTGCGGAAATCATTTTGGTAATATGTAGGGCCCTATATCAGTGTCATGTAGGCGATTATTATGGATGGACATGCGTACGACCAAGATGGTACCCATAACTGGCAAACTGTCATAATAACACAGCTGCACTAAGGCATAGTACATGAAATACAAATAGGGACTATATTAGATATACCACAGACAAAGTCAGAACGTTGTGAGAATACTGGCGTACCCATGAATACGGATGTTATGAGTGTTACTAATCATGTAATGGAAATGTCAGTCACTATTATCTACCGCACATTCTGTAATGCCTTGCCAGCAATTTACCAGAAAGGCACATCACTATGACAAATGTAACAAGGTCAAACGTCAGGGCATTTACCCATAATGTGTACAGGTTAGGGGTATGAAGGTAACCTGTCCAAAATACATGTACAGAACTAGTGATACTAGGTGGACAGGTGAGAAGAAAGACATCAGGACAAATGAGAAAACATGTACAAGTCACACACATGTACCCCGACAAATGTGAATGACAACGTATGCCCTGTGAATGTCAATGTGGAAGGTTAATAGACACAAAATTAATGTGTCCCTCAGGGTGTCATGCAGTGTCACCGTAACAATGTCCAGTACCCCAGACATGTACGTGAGCTCTGCCACTGACGGAAAGCGCAAATACCGGCTCACACATACGGTACATGATAGACCAATTAGTGTGGATAAGCAGCTGTTGGCCTGTGTGAGGAATACAACTGTCTGGGTGGGTGTGTCCTGCAATATAAATGTAATGGCATGTGGCCTGTGATGCCGCCATACAGTGTGTGTATTGGTGTCAGAAAGTTGATATTTTGTATCAGACACATACTCTGCAACTATACAGATTTACGCAGAATGTGCAGAGTTCTGCCTCATACGTTTGGTGTGTTCCACGTAACAACAGTAACATTCTGGCACTTTCATGATAACTGAAGACATGAAATAATGACAAACATGTGAGTAAGACACCAAATCTGACAGAAAAGCCATACTAATGCAAAACCTATTATTGTGTCAACTATCTACGTTTGTAAGAGCAACATGTCAATACTGCCCCTATGTGTCCCACTATCAGATAAGGCCTTGTCCAGCAACTTGCTCTAGGAGGTGGAGTGGTATGAACAGAAACAGATACATGTGTGAGGAAACAGCAATATCGACTGCAAGATAATGCAGAAGGTATGAAATGCACTGCAGTAGGATGTGCAGTACTGTCCGCAGGTATGTGCTGCCATGTCAAATGACACAGCAGTCTACATGAAGAACCTATAGGGCTGTCATCTTTACAAATGATGGCAGTGGGACATACCCACAGCCATGCACACAGCACAAATAGACATACACACATCAAAACTAGGCCATGATACATGAAGCCTCCGGCGTGTATGAGTACAGTGAGAGTACAGCAAGGATAGATGTCTGCCAAGATATACAGCAAACGCCTGTAAGGCCGTGTAACACTGCCCGTAACACGGACGCTGCATGGACAGTGTTGGGAGTTGCAACATACCCCATTGGTATGTGAAAGCTATGCAAATATGCGATACATGAAACAGTCAGCTGTCCATGCAAGAGCAGAGTTATGGGCAGAAAATAGATTATATATATATATATATATATATATATATATATATATATAGAGAGAGAGAGAGTGATACAGACACACACACACACACACACATGTGGCAGGGCTGGTAATCGAACCTACACATGACTACCCTATCACACCACAGCATGATGCATTTACAGAACACGCTACCGAGATTACTAAACACAGCAGACACACAGGCATTCTACTAGGTGCGTGTCAACATCTGCAAAGACAAAGACGTCAGCAGGATACATCTGTGTTGCGAAGCATCTAAAAGCATAACCTGAGTCCCCAGGCGGATGGAAGCATGCACACACACACACACACACACACACACACACACACACACACACACACACACACACACACACACACACACACACACATACACACACACACACACTCACACATCTGGCAGGCCTGGGAATCGTACTTACACATAACTATCCTATCACACTACAGCATGACGCATTTACAGAACACGCTACTGAGATTACTGAACACAGCACTCCCAGAGGCATACTTCTAGGTGGGTGACATCAACCGCAAAGGCAAAGACGCCGATAGGGAATGTATGTGTTGTGAGGCATCTAAAAGCATTACTGTGTCCCCAGGCAGCTGGAAACACACACACACACACACACACACACACACACACACACACACACACACACACACACACACACACACACACACACACACACACTTGGAAGGGCCAGGAGTTGAACATACACCTACCTACTCTAACACACTACAGCATTATGCATTTACAGAACGCGCTACCAAGATTACTGAACACAGCACTCCCAGAGGCATACTTCTAGGTGGGTGACATCATCCACAAAGGCAAAGATGCCGATAGGGAATGTTTAGAGAGTGAGCGGTCTGAAAGCATATTACCGTCCCAAGGTAGACGTACACAAACACGGGCCAACTAAATATCTACGGAGCACAACAACACTGAATAAATACGGGATGCACCACAGACAGTACACCCTTCGAGAGAGCAACAAGTGTGTTCAATGTAGGCATCCATCGTGACAATGAAATTGGACATCTGGTGCCTGGATGACCACCATGGCTATACAGGATGTCAGTGGCCATGCCCACACGCTTAGTATCACATGTCTGTTTGGAATGTACTGTGTGTCCATCTACACAATGGCGTACTGGGCATGCTCACACACTTAGCTGTTGCAAAGGGCCAACTTGCATGCACACGGAGTCTAATCACGAAGGGCAGTGTGGAATGTACTGTGTGTCCATCTACACAATGGCGTACTGGGCATGCTCACACACTTAGCTGTTGCAAAGGGCCATCTTGCATGCACACGGAGTCTAATCACAGAGGGGCGCAGTGTGGAATGTACTGTGTGTCCATCTACACAACGGCGTACTGGGCATGCTCACACACTTAGCTGTTGCAAAGGGCCATCGTGCATGCACACGGAGTCTAATCACAGAGGGGCACAGTGTGGAATGTACTGTGTGTCCATCTACACAACGGCGTACTGGGCATGCTCACACACTTAGCTGTTGCAAAGGGCCATCTTGCATGCACACGGAGTCTAATCATGGAGGGGCGCAGTGTGGAATGTACTGTGTGTCCATCTACACAATGGCGTACTGGGCATGCTCACACACTTAGCTGTTGCAAAGGGCCATCTTGCATGCACACTGAGTCTAATCACGGAGGGGCGCAGTGTGGAATGTACTGTGTGTCCATCTACACAACGGCATACTGGGCATGCTCACACACTTAGCAGTTGCAAAGGACAATCTTGCATGCAGATGGAGTGTACACACAGAAGGGCACAGTAAGGTATAACTGCCCTCACGCACAGGGCGGTCACACATGCAGTGACCTGTACACACACAGCTGCCATCACAGCTGTCACAGGTGCAGGTCACACACATACACACTGCAGTGTACACTGTAGCTGTCACGTCAGCACCATGTCATTGGTGCAGCACTACACAGCCTTACGGTCCCATAACACCATGTGACACATGACCACTGGGCTGTACAGCGGTGTACACCAGCTGTGCAGAGTACACACATACCAACAGGGATCCAACAGATGTTATGCATTGCAATGATACCAGTATACATGAACAGGTCGGCTCAAGACATACCGTGGCCCTTACACAGCTGTGACACCTGACTGTTGCTGTACACCAATGAACACGTCTGGGTATGTCATACATGTGATTGTGTGGATGTGTGCATGGACTGCACACACAACACATACATACATGGCCTTTGATGTACCTCGTGCATAACACTGGCCTAATCAATGCTACACATGCAAATTGAAGGTGGGCCCATGTCTGTTGAATGCTCACACTACAGGGGGTAGCAGTGTTGACCGGGACACATACCCTTGTACTGGTCGCCTGTGACACCTGTGATATCATACCGCAGTCCATGTGTTATGTTTGTCAGCACACATGTCCAACAATAGCAATGCATACAAACATGGCAACAGGAGACACATGTTACATCTGTACTGTGCATGCAGCAAACATGCATGTGCAGTGGCCGATGTCCATAACATAGTTGCACCTACCTACGACATGCAGACGCAATGCAGACCCATCATTGACATCTGTATACGGTGACATACAAACAGCACGTATGGAGGGATGTGTGTACATAACATGGTGAACCACCTGTCTAGATGTATGTGTGCAGGGGGTGCTCACATTTGTGTCACACACCATCCTATCATGCCATGTGCTAACTGTACGCTATGTCGCTGTTACGTGATGGTGCTGACATAATGCATACGCAGCGGTCAGGTGTTAACAACTATATGTCATATGGCATCTGTAACACCTACAACCTCCCGTGTGTATATAGCAGCACATTTGCCAGATATAGCGTTGGTACACATAATGCAATCAATACCGCTGCATGTCCATCAAACGTGTCATCATATGGCAGGTGTATCATTCCCAGCACTGCCATGTGTGTCCGAATGTGTGACCAGGGATGCCACATATCGCGGGAATATGTCCCAGTTGCTACACATCCCTGTACACCATTGTAGAGAACTGTACATACGTCAGTGTGGGAAGCATGACGTTCGCCGGTGAGGTGCATCACACACATCGGCTGTCCGTATACACATGTGTGGTCACCACAGTGTGTGTGTGTCTGTATGTATGTCTGGTGCTTGGTGTGAGTGTGTATGCTAATATACGGTGGGAAATTATCATTGGCCCCACGTGTTGACTAACCCGTAATGGTGATGCATTGCACAACCCTGTTGATGCCATAGGTCCCAGCCATACTGGCTACCTGTGCATGTCCCTTCTCTGTGACATGTTGTGTGGGTGCATAGTACTGTGAGGGTGATGACCACACAGGCAAGGGTCCCCAGCTGCACACTATGGGGTGTGCGTTATAGTGGTGTACACCCCGTGACTGCGGCCATGTTCATGTACTGTTACAGGGTCCTACTGCTGCACAGTGTGGCCTCCAGCTACCAAGTGACACCTCACATCATCATTGGCCAGGCCGCTGTGTACAACCCCTGCACCATGTCACCATACCTGTAATGTATCCTGCTATGTGTGTCACATCTCTGTCCAGTGTAGCCTGTGGCACCGACCACATGCGTCAGGTGCTGTATATGTGCGGACATCTGTGTCATGTTTGTGTGTCCAACAGTCAGGATGAGGGTACATGTAGCATGCTGATATTGCCAGACGTGCCTGTGTGTACTCCACAGTTACACGTGGGGGACTGCAAACACTGCTACCTGTAGGCACATGCAAGTACACCATAGGAGGGAACCAGGGTATCACAACCAACATGGTGCTACAGATGTAACCGAGACACATACCATGAACACATCTCAATGCATGCTGCACCTGCACTACATGGTGTGACTGGCGCATGTCGGCAGTACACAATCTATGTCACATACACAACTCAGTATTCACACACAACCACTGCAACATACACATCCCTCACTATGCATACACAAGTATTACATACACCTCTCACTATGCTGGTCACCCTGTGCATCAGAATATTTGTGCATAACCCTGCACCGATGGTGTGGATGACAGGGATGCGGCACAGGCTTCATCATATGCACAGGGTGATATGTTTGCCAGGGGCATAGGCTGCACCAATGGATAACATCATGTGTGATTGTAAAGGTTGGTGAGTTTACTGGACATGTCTGTGCAGAATGCATGTGGATGTTGTGGAGCCATACAGTTGTGTTTGCTGTGTGTGTGTATGTGTGTACACAGTTCTGCCATTTGTGATGCCTACATGGGGTATAATTAACAGCCCCAGATTGTACAGTGCAGGTTGTACAGCTCACTGTGTCCGTCCACGGCCATGTGACCTGTGCCTGCCTGGGGTTGCACGGGCACTACCAGGTGGAGGTACAGAGTGGCTACTGTCTGACGACACATGTCCGCTGGAACTGTGTCCCCACTGAGACCATCAAGGGTCACGTCCACATGGCCTGCTGTGTCCTGGTGTTACAGCGCAGCAGCAGCTGCACTGCTACTGCTACCGGCACTGTGGAAGCGGGCATGTGAGGTAGCACGCTCACGTCGACCTACACTAGGTGGTGTTGCTGGCCTACGTCCATGTGGCCTACGCCTCACTCCTACCAGGTGTTCCAGCACAGACAGCTCCCGCTTGCGGATTGCCATGCCTCGGCCAAGGATTCCGACCATTTCACCTAGTCGCCTATCCAGAACATTAGCAATCTGCTGTTGAGCATTTGCCAATGCCTGGATGTTGTCATTTAGGGTATGGATAGCAGCCCTCTGCAGCCTCTGCCCTTCTCTGTTCTGCTGTTCAGCACATGCCTGTGCCGCCATTACAGTCTGGAACATGCATCTGGTGATACCACTGCTGCTGCACTCTGTCTTGCAGGTGCATGTCTGCCAGAGGTCCTCCTACGAGCAGCACCGGCCACATGCCTGTGTGGCACATCTGCAGTCATTACACTGACACCATGGTGTGTAGACACACCTTCTGTAGCCACCACATGTACCTGTTCCACGCCAACAGATGCTGACTGTCCTTCCTCTATGGCCACCGGTGATGCAGTATGTGTTGGCAGCAGAACTGTGTGCAGGGAAGAGGGGGACATAGCTGGGATGGTAACCATTGGCACAGATTCAGCCCCTGACAACCCTGCCTGCACCTCATCACTGCTAGTATCTGTGGGGACACTAACATCAGATGGACCGCAGGAGGGTAACGCACCTACATCACCTGTGAATGCAAAGAAATACTGTAAAGTACAATAGACACAGACACACACACACACACACACACAGACACACACAAAGACACACACACAGACACACACACACAGACACACACACACACACACACACACACACACACACACACACACACACACACACACACACACACACACCATGCATGTGATTTTTCAAGTGGCATGCAGCATGCCTGCGATAGAGCAGAGGGCATGCAGCTCAAACATTAATAGTGTTAGTAAGCATACCTCCCTGGGGTGCACACTACAGCAATTAGGTGTCATATCAGTAGCCATGCAGTTCACACAATCATGGTAGTATGCATGCATCCCTGTGATACACCATGTGGCCCAGAACAGTACACATGGCTGATGTGACCTTGACATGTAATTTGCTGACATGTGCATTAGCATGCATACATGTTTGACACAATGGTGTCCTGACACAGGTACAGCATCATAATGGGCTTCACATTGCAGTGTTGTGTGTATGGCCTACAGATAGAATGCATGTTTAGCAAATGTGCATGAGCACGGGAGGGTAGTGTGAGCCATCTACATTGCTATACAGTGTGAAATACAGAAACTGCACCATTGCATGGCAACATGAGGCATGTATGTTGCTGTAGAATGCATAATATGTACACATTGCATAGCCATAACTGCAACACAGTCGTGATGTTCGTTGATCTGATTGTAGTGGATGCCTTTGTAAATACTTTAGTTGTTTTGTTGAATATTATAATAATACCTATTTTTAATTACTTGTATAAAATTGTTATGATATTTCTCTTATATGTTAAAACAATAAACCTGTTTTGGAAAAAAAAAAGAACGTATATGGTAGACTTCAGTGACATCTCCAGTAGCTGTGCACAGGCTTTTAGGTTGTCCACTGTACCACATTAACTGTATAATCGGTCAACTAAGGCTATAATTGGACCATGTGTGGACAATGTGCAACAGGGTGTATACACATCCCATGTACTTTATGGCTACATGTCTCTGGCCATCCCCCATGGCCATGTGTGCAGATGTGGTGGCCAATTTTGTGTGATGGGCATCTTCTCCACATGTCTGTGTGGTCCCATATGACATACACCCATACATGTCAGATACGTCACATTCCACAGATCTATGCAGACAACGGGTTGTATGTTTGGTATGTGGGGTATAGGTCATGTGATAGTGTGACAATATTGCAGACAGAACACTACATGTCTGGGACATGTCAGGTGGCACATCACAATGTGTGCACCCGATACAGGGGCATATGACACAATGGTGACACTTGTGGGCTGCCCATATCACAGCTCACTGTGTGGTACTGTGTGCGTACCACACATGTTGTTCCAATGCATACTACATATGCCTCCATTGTAGAACACCTCCACCGTTGTATGCACAGCTGACCACACATGTCACAATGACAAGTACTGTAGTTTCAAGTCTGTGTATCATTACGTCTGAATATATTGCACATGGGTGGCATGTGTGAATGCATGGTGGTGTGACCTGCATATCGTGACTGGAACAAACATCAGGTGTGCAAGTGTTAACTGGCCACATGGCAAATAGATCTACACTGTAACATGCCTGATACTGATGACAGTCTCACCTGCATCGGACCCATGTCTGTGCGGCACACCAGAGGTACCTGTATAGGGGTGACACACCAGTATGAACATTATCCATGACTGTATGACAGCCACAGGTTGCACTGTGCATGTGCATACATTCACCTGTGTAATAGCATATAGTATGCACATGTGTGCATACACAACGTAGCATACTGTAGTATGCAGCATGTGTGTCCACATACCTGGCATATGTTGTTACTTTACATTATGTACAGTGACACATGCAACTACATGGGATATAATAGCCGTATGTGCATTACTGCCTTACCAGGCAACTCCAGGCTCATTAGTTGGGAGACACCCACCTCCACGATGGCAGCTAGTGTTTCTGGATGCTGTTCCCTGGGTGTCCCCAGACTGGCCAGTAGCTCCTTGGTGTGTGTGAGTGGGGGCTGGGTTGGTGGCCCACCACCTATTCCACCTTGTTCCCTGGTGATTGCAGTGGCATGCTGTTTTGCATGTCATATCAGGTCCATGCAGTGTCTGCACACCTGCTGGTAGGTGCGGTTATGGCCACCCACATCATTCACCCTCCTGCGTAGATCCTGCCACAGGTCATCCTGCTGATGGGCATGCTGTGGCACATGGCTGAACAACAAGTCATAGTTGTCATGGAGCTGTGGGATGAGGACATCATCCTCCTGGCGGGTGTATGCTGGGAGGCATGTACGGGGCATTATCTGTAAAACATAATGATGGTGACAGGTCACAGTTTCAGAGATGTACAGAGATACTGCTGCACATACATTTCTATGACATCTACTGCATCTGCACAGTTATCTTTGCAAAGCACCATGACACTGACATGACTGACATGTTTGTCTCACACATGTCACACCCATTATGCATTGGATATCATCACCATATATGTGTGTCACCTCATTACAGTGTTCATACTCCATGTAAATGCTGTCTTGCTGTGGGCATGTCTATTTGCCTGCACTTGTGTTCTTACCTATCTGCACATGCCTCGATGTGTCCATGGTACTACTGTTGACCTGGATGCTGTGTATATGTCACATATCAACACAGACACAGCCAGAATGGACTTGAGCAGTGACAATGCACACATACGCATGGACACCTGTACATGCATATGTTTTGCCATATACATCTACACAGCACTGTACAACTGTTCAACATCCTGACACAGATCGCGTGTATTACACATGTGATAGACATGGGACAATGGATAGTCAGACGACATTCGCAGGGATGGTGATCAACCATAGCATGTGTAGGTACGGTTTCCACACTGTTACAGACGGCCATTGTGCCACCGCAAGCTGCATCAGTGCTACATTACTGATCCAGTCAGTTGATAGTACATCTACCATGCGGCCATCACACCATGTATGACTGGGATGACATCTGCAGCTTTGATGGACAGGGTTGCATGGTATGGCGGGAGTATGTCACAGGGATATGTCCAGCCTGTGGCGATCCTAGTCTTAGGACGGTAGCTGTCCATGACATATGTCATATAGATCAGGATATGGACATGTAGCATGTCCATCATCATGGTGTAGCAAATGTCCTTCTGCAAGGTAGACGGCGTGCTGCATAGTGGAGGTGTGGATTGTGAAGGCTGTTATCGCACATCCATGCATAGCCATTACCCCTTACAGGTGGTATGTGATCCAATATTGGTCACCACAGTGCTGTATATGCCTGGCCAGTGATCTCCGTGCTCATGGATGGCACCCTGACATGACATGGGTACCTCAGATGACTACCTAGGTGGCCTGGAGATGTCACTATGTCAGGGGTGCACTGCACAGCACCATCCCTTACACAGTGTCCATAATGTTGACCACAGCCTAGGTAGCAGTTTATGGGTACAGGGATGTTCACCTAGCGGTGACACTGCTGGTATCATCCATCAGACTGTGCACATATGTCACACACCTCACACACACAGCACATTCTGAATGTTGTTCACAACACTGACACAGCTAAACTGATAGGTCATGACCATTCACAGCCTTAAATACACAGATGCCTAACATTTATCTGTGTGGTACGGGCTATAATGAGGGTGGGGTACAACACATTAACCCTATTCTACTGTATCTGGCACAGATGTGCTGTGCACATGTCACTTTTGCACCTTTTGTAGTTGTGGGTCTGTCAACAGGCCACTGGTGGAACACTCCTGTGACACGCAAAGGTATTTGTAATCAAATATCCATGTTATCTTGTACATCTGTACTGCTAACATCTGCAGTGCTAATGGTTCATGGACATGCACACCATACTCAGCAGGGTTATAGTGCGGTGCCACCCTAAATGACTGTCATCACCACTTGTGGGTTGATATTATCCAACACCCTATCTGTATTGTATGGTCATGATAGGCACTTGTTCAGAACATGTGAGCATGTCATGAGCTACTGATTACTATAGCACCCATTCCACACCATTTCCCACAGGTACACTGGCTGTCCTACACTTCCCAGCTTGCTTAAGGTACGACAGCTGTTGTACACATGTAACGCACATATCCTGTGGGACATGGTTGTATATGCAGGCATGTCCAACTGTCACGTACCAGTGCTACTGCCTGTCTATATGAGGGATATGTTGTACATGTGGCAATAGAGCAATTGTCTCATGTACACATTCAATGCTCACTTCCCAACATACGGCACTACAGCCTGTGGGGGATGCACGTCTGCAGCCTTGCTGGGCCCATAGCTCTCAGGTGTACCTCATTACGGGGAACGTACCTCATTTGGGGTTCTAAAAGGTGCATGTTCCTCAAGGTTCCACATTGGAAGGGTCTGTCACACATTCATTGTTGTACATAGTTTACCTGCTAGCCATGGTTAGATAGATGAGAATCATATTAATTCATTGGAATATCTGTTTTATACATAAAACTAGCCTATTTTAGCCATCATATGCCCTGCCTAGTTGACGCTGTTAGTAAGCCAGTTGTAAGTGTTCCACGTTTCGCCCATTTGTCACACTGTATGAGGGATAATGTTCCTCATTTTGGGGACAGGAGGCTGACAGCTATGGCTGGGGGTAATGCTGTTGCCAACCCTGACTGCACCTGACAGTCATTTGGGGATGTGTAACATTCGCAACACACCCCACCCATCACATAGTCTCACATAATCTACACCACTGGCCACACCTATGAGGACAACCTGTGCAGTACGTCTCCATACTCACTGTAGGCACCAGAGGTAGCCCCCATCATGGAAGACAACATCACCAGCTTATAGCCCACAGACTCATGTGTGCCCACCACATACAGCCAATAGTGTGTTATAACATTCACAACACACCATTCACAGCTGACTCTGTAGGGTGTCACACTGCAGTTCCACACAGCAGGCTACACAAGGCGTTAGTTGCTTACATCTTGCTGTCGGGTAACTGCTTCTGCAACATAACCTATGCACCCATGCCACACCTCACGAGGTACGATATGTCTGTCATTCACCATGTTAGTGTGACTGCTCTGTGATGCCACTTCACAGACTACGTGTGCAGGGACATGCAATAGCTCACCAGTCTTATAGCCCTGAGGTTGTGGGCCTAGCCCTGGGGAGCATTTTGCATTCATCCGGACACGATACCACTGTACAATGACCGACTGTGTCACTTCAACAGTTGCCTATGCTCCTATTGTCATTCCACAGGCATGTGGTATCTGTCTGCTATGACTGTCCTGGTCAAACACAATGCTGTGGCACAGATGACTTGCACCTGTCGGCCCTGGGAGTACAGCTCACATGCAAGGCTCTTGCTGCTTCTATACTGCCTGTCCTACACAGTTTCCAATAACTGTCACCGGCAGGACAGTAACTGGCATGCGTGACATGGGGTCATGTGACACATTGCTTGCATCTTCCCCTGTGACGCACGCAGGCAAGGCACACCTTATAATGCACCACTCCAATATCTCTGCAGTGACTGGGACCTGCCTGTAGGCTCTGCAGAGCACACCTGCAATGACAGGTTATAGACGGACCATATCTTTCAGGCACATACCTGGACCGGCACACCCACAGCTGAGGGGTTCCCATATCCCACTATGTTTTGCACACATCCTGGCAAGTTGCTTAGCACAATGCATCAGAGGTGCTCCACGTGCAACTAACTGTGTCCGGGACCGCTATACACATTGTAACAAGCGACAGAGTCAACATCATACCCCACGGGTAACATACCTTCTATGGTGGTATAGTGGACAGTGGGCTTCAGCTACTACTGATGTGTGACTGACACTACCCCACCCTTCACTGGGATAGCCACTCATGTACCGACACATCCATGAGTCATACCCTCCACTCTGCTGGATCAACACATACACACCACCTCCAAGACCTACATTACCCTTGGCATGAACACTACCACCATGTGACTGGTGTTACACACCTGGGGTTATCCCCTCATTGGTGGATTCCGAACATATGCTAATCTACCTTGTTAGCCACATCCCGGAAACACACCCATCACAGCATACACAGTACATGTGTACTACTACACCTACTACAGACGTCTGCTGACAGCGGTTGTTAACATCATGACACCCGTGCAGATGGACAATGCACATACAAATGCTGGCACATACCCCAGTGCACTTAATTAGCATGTACACAACTGCATGGATCATGCTATTCCACACAGAGCCATGATGGTACACACCAGATAACAGACGCCACTCTGGTGGTCATGTTCCACGGACATATGATGTACAACAGGTGTAGGCTGTTGCACAGTGGTGTACATTCCCATGTGTGGGGTGGCTCACTGGTCAGCCGTGGTGGGGCCACAGGGTCCCTCATCACATACTCCAAGACTAGCTACGTAAACATGACTGCCACACATTCCGGGGTGCACCACCAGGCATTATGGTGGTATGTCAGTATTCGATGGCAACACCCACATCTTCTGTCACATACAACAGTCACTCAGGAACATTGCAGACCCAGGTATTGTTGGCAACATGCTGGAGGATGGATTCAATGCTGACAGTATGCCCTCTCACTCACTACAGGGCCGCAATCCATACATGAACATTGTGGTGTCCCTGTGGTCACACCTACACAGTACTGACCTACACTCTATGTGTCCTGGGACACTGGCCCCATGTCACCTTCCAACGTCCCAGGCTGTGATGTCCACCAACCTCTGAATTACATGTCTCCCCACTAGGCCACCATATTCAGTAATAGCCTTGTTTCAGACATTGTAGACCCTGAATGGCACACAGCAGCATTTATCACACTACACACAGGTGGCACCGCATTGCACGAGTGGGACTATAGTCCTACACACCTGACTGGACTGTTCCTCGTGGCTATGGGGCACATCATCAAGGACGTCATTCTCAGAGACATTGTTGGTCTCCCGTCCTCTGCTGCCACCCGGGTTGGGCTTGTTAAGGCCAGAGCATGGCCCCTATACATGGTGGACTCCTTTCATGCAGTTACCAGGGCAGTTGCTGATGGTACGGGAGTCCACACATCCTACATTGTCCTCTCATTGCCTTTCAGCACCATTCCCCATTCTGTTTTTGACAACATACACATCCACCTGCACATCGTACCCTGTGTCTCAGGATGTTATGCTATGTGGCTCATGGACAGGACACACAGTGAAGCCAGCATACCATAGTACCTACTACATGTCAGGTACTTTGGCATACCACGGTCCTCAGTCATAGGGACCCTCATGTTAAGTATATGCTTCCCTGCAGAACAGGCTGGCACAGAGGACTTTCCCTGCCTAGCTTTAGAACCCCTACATACCAAGCACCATGATTGCTCCACCAGCTGATACTGACTCCAACCATACGGGTGTCACTGTGACAGATACATAATATGACTATCATGGCATCAAGCTGCATGACACAAGGTGCATGCACATCACCTTTGCATTACACCATTCACCCACTGACTATCACATGGATGGTAGTCCCCTACATACATATCACATTGTACATGTTTGCAGTACACACATATGTCGCACCCACTCCTGTGGTTACCGTATTGCCACTGTGGAGTGGATATCCTCCTACGTGGCCACACCTATCTGTACTGGGTGTGTAACTGGTACATAGGCACCCATTGTACCTCTGAACTCATGACATCTACACACATTCAAGGGTACACCACCCCATTTAGGGTGTACCTTACACAACAGCTACAGCTTTACATGCCACAACATTAACACGCCATGACGTTTACTGAGCTCCGACAGTTTAAATATGCGGCTGCACTACGGACACCACATCTGTACACATTTGCATACTACATACTCAGGGGTGACCTCTGCTGATCAGACAGGGCCCATGTCCACAACAGTATTGATGGATATACTCCTCATACGCAACATAAGCAGAGGCCACTGTGAGCAACATGCTCATGGATATGTTCACACATGCCACAATGAGTGGGATGTGCTTCTGGGTTACATTCCCAAACCGGACACTCACCATGCTGTGGAACATAAGTCCTCTGTACATCACGCAGGGACACTCAGTAGCACTGTTCATGTGATACCTCCCTTGGTGGTTGGGAGACACATGTAGGCCTGGGATCACTGCAGTGGCTGTACTGTGCAGTGGTGCAGGTGACACCTGGCACTGCTCTTCACAGGACACTACCCTGGAGAGGTGCCACTAGTGTGAACACTGTAGTTGTGCTTACACATGGACTTGACAGACTGCATAGTACCCCACTATGCACCTGTGCCGCTATTACATGTCCTTTGTGCATGGTTACTTGGTAGCCCTTCCATTTAGATTAGCTATCATGCTATTACTATGTCCCATACCTACTAAGGCCATATGTATCCTGTTATTGTACATACCAATAGACGATACCTGTGGTATGCATGATATGCCTGTTATGCTGTGTAGAATATCTGTCATATCTACCTATAATACTATACATTACACATATTTCGCATAGTATCCCATAATGCAAAGCATACTTGCTCAGCGGGACCACCTTACATATGTCATTAATGTTATTTGCCCATACACATGCGTGCTGTGACATTATATCAACATATACTATCCCCTGCTATGGCACGTCCTTGTTGGACATACCCTACCACTGACGGTGGGTTGTATGGCATTGTTCTGTTTAATGGCCTCATGTAGCATCCCTTCTGGTGTCTGTGCTGTGTACCTTGTGTCCCACTGCTGGATGCACACATTCTACAAGCGTTAGTATGCTCAGCAAGACATCACTACATAAATACCTTTCCCCACTTTATGCATTGTGGACACGTTTAATTAATGCAAACCAGGCTATGCATACAGTAAAACTAATTAATACCAATCATGCTATACATAACCTTACATATCGGGCGTTCTACATACCTTGTTGTCGTTAAGGCATTTCGTTTCTATCACTCTCACAGTGTTTCAACTGTTTTTCGGTATGAGCATACAGTTTGAATGTCTGGCAAGTCATCCTTATATACGTCGATACCTGAAACATGTGGATTCTTCCCACCAATTGGTGTTCCTGAGTGACTAATTACTTGCATATTAGCTGTGCAGCTACTCCATTCGCCAATTACGCGGCGACAGTGGGGTATAATTGGATTCTCCACTTGGGCATTGCCTATTTACCCTACCTTCGTGGAGACGGTCTGTATTGTGTTTTGTTATGAGTAACTGCAACTGCTATGCATGGAGACAAGTATAGTTTGGATTCATGTCCCCCATGGATTGTGTGTGACAGGTAGAGTATTTGGTTCAACATGTGGGTGTACCTGTCATCCCGACGTCTGATAGAGTATTGCAATCAATACCTGTAACATGGCTGTTTGTTCCATTATACAACGCCTGCAATTTTGCATGTCGCCTTTAATTGTGTCTCTCACACGGTATGTTGAGGGTTCTGCAGATGTAATTGACTGACTGGATGTTTGTGCTGCTATTACAGTTTGTATTGCTTTAGTTTCTATTGTGGGGGATGTCGGTGGTTGTACGTAACATATACGGTTTGTGGGCCTTGCATTTGTACATAATCCATATATATGTGTGTGGGCTCCATCCCTGATTAGAGAGCTAACAGTTAGTAGACTTATGTTATGGGATTGTACGTTGGGCCATTGTTAATTGGTTTCTATATTGTCTGCAGGTGAGCTTGCTACTTGTATATCTCCGTAATTGCAGCGGTATATCAGGGGATATGTGTAGGTGACAGCTATCCCTTGTATTTCTGTCCCAGATATTTGCAGTCATTGTGGTTGTGTTGTTAAAAGAGCCTGTTTGCCATGGGTTGCCACCTTATCATATGGTCATTGTTGGACACTTGCGGGACACAAAGTGGTGTTTACAGGCCAACACGTAGCCACGGTCAGTACACAGGTAGCACATACTTTTATCCTCACTACATACCTATTGTTGTGTGGCTTTGGATACTTATCATGTTGCGTGTAACATTTAAGTTTCTTGCATACAGGCATAACTATTAAATACGACTGTTACATTATATATGGGACATATTTATGTCCTACCATCTCAGAATTTTGCCCTTTGTACTGTTTTATGTCAGGACACACCTGCCCAGGGTGGGGATGTCCCTCCTACTGTGGTACAGGTAGTAACTGTATGCCTACGGCTAGCTATACCCACACCTACCATACTGGTCTGCCTCTGACTTGTCACCAACATACACATGTTGCGGACACACACACACATTACGGTCACACAGAAAAGCACACAGCACCCTCAACGCACACTTACACAGACTACGGCACTCACAGACACAGTTGAACACAGTACCTACGTGGACCGCGACACCGTCAGCGGTGACTAACCGTCCCTTCATATCATCATACTATTACTCGCGGATGTACTGTTCCGGTACTGTGTTCTATCGGTCTTTCAGCCTTGTGGTTACGCATGTCGGTATGTTACACATTCCATGGTTGGCGGTATCCTATTTATTTGTACCTCCAAGATGTTATGAATGTCGTTGAACTATCTATCATATTTGCAGATATCGCTGAATCCATCTATATCACCATATATCCCTCTATTGCCCTTTCTATCTGTATTATATATATGCATATGTGTACATATATATATATATATATATATATATATATATATATATATATATATATATATAGATATATATATATATATATCTATATCTGGCGGGGATCGTGACAGGCACACAGCACCATCATATGCTGTAAGACTCATGTACTGTTCAGGTGTTGGCATTCCGTGTTCCACTGGCTGTTGTGTTTACAATGTTTGAGGGCTGCCTATGTAGGAGTCACATATTGGGCCACCTATACATTACAATTTACAGGTGGTCATGTTTGTGTGCCATCCATTTTACTGTGTGTGCAGGTGGAGAGGTGTCAGTCCTTAGGGGCCTACACGGTCAGAGTATGTGCTATACATTCCCTCTTTGCCAAGGCGTAGGCATATTGGGCACGCCTCCGTCTGCCTACTGGGGCTGGCACAGTGTGTTCATGGTCTGAATCCCTCTGTGCCTGTACTGGCCTTGGCAATTGTGGTGGGCTATGAGGGCATTCACCATTTTGTCCCTGCTACAGCTGCTTCCGCAGGATCATATTATGTAGCATGGCACATACTATGACGATGTGGGCACATGTGCCTGGAGAGTACTGCAAGGCTCCACCAGATGTATCCAAGCACCGGAACCGTGATTTCAGCATCCCGAACACACGCTCTATGATGATTCTGGTTTGTGCGTGTGCCTCATTATGGAGTTCTTGCATGGGTGTGTGTGCATTTCTGATGGGAATCATCATCCATGGCTCCAATGCATAGCCAGCATCCCCCACTAGATGGCCATGTGGGATGTCCCCCCTGACAAATACCTGATACAGCTGTAAGGCATGCCAGATATGGGAGTCATGGTAGCTTCCAGGGCTGCCAGCACACACATCCATGATAATGCCCTGGGCATTGCACACGACCTGGCAGTTGATGGAGTGGAATCCCTTGCGGTTTATGTAGCGCATACCCTGCTCACCGGGTGGTGACTTGATTTGTATGTGCATGCAGTCTATCGCACCCAGTACCTCCGGGTATTGTGCCACACGGTGGAAGTGACGCATATTGCTGGCCAACTCCTCCTGAGTTCTGGGGAAGTATATCTGCTCATTGGCATGTGGTAACGTGGCATCCAGGAACTGGTGTAGTACCCTGGATGCTGATGCCTGTGAGATACCCATTATATCTCCAGCTGGCCTTTGAAAGGTACCTGTGGCCAGTATTCACAGGCTTACACATACCTTCGTGTCCACTGGTATGGGTTCCCCTCTGTTGTTTCTGGTTCTCAGGCATGGCCGGCACAGCTCCACTATTTGCTGTAAGATGTCCCTGTCCACCCTGTAATGCTCTACTATCTCCAGGTCATGTAGCCCCTGGTAGGTTACCCTTGGTCTGAACACTCTCCTTCTCCTCCGAGGCCTGCGGTGGTTGTCGGCATCATCCTCCACAACACCGTCAGTCTCTAACACATGCTGATGAATCACAGCTATGGCAGCTCCCAACATGTACATTTTAAAAGTTACCCGTGTGTTTACACTTATGGTGCAGTGTTTGGGAATACACAGGTGTGTGTTGGGTGCTTACACACTTTATACTATTGTGCTGTGAACACCGATTATGTCATAGGGTGTGTATGTACATTTGTAGCTACAGGTTATGTTATGTGTTTTACTGCCGGAACTACTATTGTGGTGCCTTTGGCGTTGAATTACATTTGCCTGCCATGGATTACCTCTTGACCTTCCCTTTACATTTCTGCATGTTGCACCTACCATTTTCTGGCGTGCATCTTGCAGCCTACTTTCATTTGTACTTTCCTGGACCTGGCGTATCTTGCGTTATGTGTGCTACTGCCGGTCTGCTGTCGGTTTGCTTTGCTCTGCTGTGTCAGGTCTCCTATCTTTGCAATCCAATACCTCCCCTCCTTTCTTTGTATTCACATGCCTCCCCTATCCTGTTTTGCAGGTTTCTGCAAGCGGACTTGTCAGCTGCCGTCGATTGGCCTTCGTGGGTTGATTGGTTTTGATTGCTCATTAGTACTCCAATTACCCTACTTCCGCATTTCCTTTTTTTCCCCTGACCTTCCTGTTTCTGCTATTGTTTGCGGCACGTGCATCCGATTACTGGGTTTCGGGCACGTTTTCATCCTCGTACACATGCACTTTTGGCCACCATGTGTGCTCTCAGCTAAACGATTCCTCCCCACCCCTATCCTGCAGCTTTGCTTAGCAACGGACAGGCCAGATTTGCAATGC
This sequence comes from Protopterus annectens, assembly GCF_019279795.1. Taxonomy (NCBI): domain Eukaryota; kingdom Metazoa; phylum Chordata; order Ceratodontiformes; family Protopteridae; genus Protopterus; species Protopterus annectens. The sequence continues at coordinate 765,021,980 of NC_056736.1, forward strand.
TCCAATGTGCTTAGTGCTACAGTGGCACACCCCTCTGCTGATGTCATGTATCTCCTCTGAGCCACTCCTCGGTGTTATACAGCTGCGCCGTATGGTACAACCTTCCTCTGGCGGGACATTTGTGATTCAGTATTATCTGCCTCATTTGCATGGCATTGACTACTAATTCATAGTTACCATGCTGAACACTATTGCAAGCCCTTAGCAACCTTTGCACCTTGGTTGTGGTGTTCCATGCCTACCATTGTGTGTTATGCTGTAAACCTGATTTCTATTACGTTGCGATTTTATGGCATTTTTATATTATTTCTTTATGTTACAGCTTCCACACACATGCCCTGCGGTTCTGCTGTGCGTTACTGTGGACATGACATTAAATGTTGTTATTTACGTGTTGTGCATCTTTTCTTATGCCATTGGCTGTGTATTTCGCCATTGGCATATGTTCACATTGTGATACCTGGGTCTTGCCCTCTTCCATAGCTCCGATGTTATGTTTGGGAAAATGTAAACCGTGTTTTTTGGTTTACATTTCCGTGGGCTTACGCTACACCTGCACCACTTCATGAATCGCTGTATGCCTTCATTTGCATGGTGCAACACTGCACATGGGGTGATTTGCATACCTATGCCGGAGGCTGCACAGATCTGGCGTACACCGGTAGTGCACGTGGAATTGGATCGTACCCGAATTGCTCGGCGGCCATATTTGGCATTATAACGCCTATGCTATGTGTGCGCCTGGCGCAAGCTTCATGAATCCCGGGGTTAGTCTTTAGCAAAATTTTGGTTATTGGAAGTCATGATGTAAATATTATTCTGTTAATATTAAATGTTTTTTTAAAAAACAGGAGTCTGAAGATTTTAAAATGATTCACTTCTGTTTTTTAAATATGTTTTGGTCTCTTTATCTTTAAATAATGTGTGTTTCTTAACTGAACTTAATTAGTGGCTTGATATATAAGGAGTTGCTAATGTATATTTTATTTTATTTTGATGAAGTCTCTTGGAGATGAAAGTGATATTAAATTGTGCTTTTCGCTAATTCCTGGTGGTTTCCCTCTTTGTTCGGCCTGTGTGGTGGTATATTATTTTTCCTATTATTCATTGACAGCTTAGTAATAGTACCTGTAATGTGTCTATTTCCTTCTAGAAAATGTTAGGTTTAGACAAGCATGACTGATCTTTCTGCCTTAGAAAGATAGCTTTTTTCATGTGAGTGGTAGTCCTGGTCCATTTGGCTAAGCAATGTGCGTTTGAATGTGCCAAACCGGTAGTTAATGATACCACATATACTGATCCTGTGGACATAGCTAACCTGTTGGTCGACAGGTTCTGTGAAAACTTCACTCCCCTGTCCCTGCCACACATACCCCATGACATCCCAACCACCTGTCTCCTACCTTGCATCTTTAAAGAGCAGATCGTAAATGCCCTCTCTAAGGCCAAAAACACAGCATCTATGGGACCTTAATACATCCCAGGCTGCATCCTACATGGGCTCCAACAAGAATTAGCAACACCACTGTGTAATCTTTTCAATCATAGTCTAAGCATTGGCTTCATCCCAGCTGAATGGAAAATTGCCACAGTTATTCTCTTGCACAAAGGTGGTGCTTCCAATGACTCCTGAACTATACATCTATTAGCCTGACTAGCCTTATCTGCATCATGGACCTTATTGAGAAAGATATAAGTAATCTGCAAATACTTGACACTGAGCAATTTGGATTTGTCAAAGGGAGATCATGCCAGTTAAACCTGGTGGACTTCTTTGAGACAGTCACCAAGGTCCTGCATGAAGGGAAATCTGTGCTTACAGCCTACATAGGTTCATAGGTTCATAGGTAGGTACTAGGCTATTGGCCCTAGGGCCTATATAAGCCTAGCCAAAAAATGTACCCTGGCTTTCGCCACCCCAAAAAATTATTTTCCTGTGCCCCTGTCGAGCAGAGCCACAGAAGTGATCCCTGGGGTGAATTTCCCATTTCCCAGACTTAGCTAAAGCTTTTGACACTGGCACAATTGACAAACTCACCCAGCTAGGTATCAACCCTTATATCCTTAGATGGGTCCCTAACTGATTCACTGATAGAACACATATAGTCAAAATAGGGGAATCCACCTCTAACAGCAGACCTGTAACCAGTGGGGATCCACAGGGATCAGTCCTGGAATCTCTACTGTTTAGAATCTATTTCTCTGAAGTGCAAGCAAAAACTAAAGGTCTGTGGCTGACAATGTTTGTTGATGACTGCAAACTGGGAGCTGTCATAGAATCTCCACATGATGTCAACATCCTGTAAGAGGGTCTTACACAAACAAACAATTGGTGCCAACGTCATGACTTTAAACTCAATGCAAAAAAATGTATTATCATCCCTTTTGGTAAGAGTGATGTTCCTGCTAATTACATCATCAATAACAACACCCTAAGTATGTACTCAGTGGTGAGAGACCAGGGCACATAGGTTGACAGCAACCTTACCTTTGATCACCATGTTTCCACAGTGGTAAGAAGGGCATTCTATATTGCTCATCTCATAAGTAAGGGCATTGCCTCCAGAAAAAGAGAAGTTTTAACCTCCCTGTACTCTTCCCTCATCAGGCCAATAATTGAGTACAATGCTCCTTTTGGCATGTATCTTTCCAAGCACCTGCAGCAATTGGAGGGATCACAGAGGTTTCTCACAAGAAAAATTCAAGGTCTTCAGCATCTATCCTATGCGGGTTATCTGAAATCACTGTCACTTTATTCTGTTTCATACAGACTACTCAGAGGCGATCTCTGCCTTGTGTATAGGGCAATCTCTGACCCTACTTTATTGGAAATGCTGCATACCCACAAGTCAAATGGTACACAGGTTACTCACTCTAAAGACCTTAACCTGGTATGTGATATTAACAGAACCTGCTGGAGGGACACATTTGTCTCCCAGAGATTACCCACCTTTGGAACAGACTCCCACTTCATGTCAAACAGAGCAGCTCATTGGCCCTATTCAAAAGCAGTCTGGATGACTACATGGGTAACTGTAAATTCACCCTGGAGGTTCCACCTCTGTCTTGGATGGGGCAATAGGTGTTAATTGTGGAAATAAGGGTAGAACTTAGCTAGGCTTGCAAGGGCCCTAGGGCCATTACCCTAGTAACTTCCTATGATCCTATGATCCTATGAAATTTCTTGTTTCCAAGCCTTCCAGACATGATTAAAATGTTGGATCAGCTAGGAGGAGACATTGCTTTTAAGGGTACTCATCATTGTATGGACAGAAAACTCATATCTCAGGTGACTGGAAAATAAGTATAGTAATGCCAGTGTATAAGAACAAAGGGATATTTGCAAAAAGGTGGTTGATAAACAAATACACAGAGTTGTAGAAAGTAATATGGGAAATGATCAGATTCAGATCAGTGTGCATTATAACTAAACTGATGTTTGCAGTGAGGATGATAGTGTAGGTTGGAAAGGATATATCAGCAAAACTGCTGTATGCAGATGATGTGACACTACAGGCTCTGAGTAGGAACTTCAGCAAATGATAAGGGACTGTATTACAAAACTGAACGCACATGGGATGAAACTGAGAACAGGCAAGACAGCGATCATGGAAGTAAATGGGGTGAATTAGAAGAAGCTGAACACTGAGACAGAAAGGAAAACATTGGAACAGATTAACATCTTCAAGTGTCTGGGAGGGGTGGTTAAGGAAAAGGCAAGTCTGAATGAAGTGGTCAAAGCAAAATCAGGGGTGCTACAGCCAACTGGCACAAAGTCTCATGGGAAGTACATGGCAGAAGAATGCCAAAGAAGATGAAGAGTCAGGTGTAGGAAGCTGTGGTGAGATCAGTGCTGCTGTATGGCATAAAACTATTGGCAATGAAAGCAGGGCAGTCAAGGAAGCTTGAGATTATGAGACAGGTAATAGGATGTACTCTGTGGGACATGCAAAGAAATGAGGTTATGAGAGTGGGCTACACTGTGGAACATATGAAAAAAATGAGGTTATCAGAGCGAACAGTTGTAGAAAGGTCAAAGAAAACAGATTACAATGGTTCAGTCACATGTGCAAGAAAGCTGAAGGCAAATTCTAAAAAAAGGAAATTTGGAAGAGACAGAAAGAAGGTAGAAGGAGATGAGGGTGCCCAGTCAGGAGACATCTGGATTGTATTTGACAAGACCTGTGGCAGGTAGGCATGACTATTGCAAAAGGCAGAAGAGTGGCTCTGAACCAAGAGAGGTGACAACACCTGAAGCAACAACCTGATCGCATGTACAATGTAAAAAGAGGGTTGAGGATGATGAAAATCATCATCATCACTTTCATTATCATGCTGTCCATTAACTCTTCTTTCCTCAAGTATGTTTACTCCCAGTTCCTTTAGCTTTATCATATATCATCTTCCCTTTATGTAAACTCCCAGTTCCTTTAGCTTTATCATATATCCTTTTTCCCTTTATGTATACTCCCAGTTCCTTTAGCTTTATCATATATCATTTTCCCTTTATGTATACTCCCAGTTCCTTTAGCTTTATCATATATCCTTTTTCCCTTTGTGTATACTCACAGTTCCTTTAGCTTTATAATATATCATTTTCCCAGTTCCTTTAGCTTTATCATATATCCTTTTTCCCTTTGTGTATACTCCCAGTTCCTTTAGCTTTATAATATATCATTTTCCCAGTTCCTTTAGCTTTATCATATATCATTTTTTGGTTTATGTATACTCCCAGTTCCTTTAGCTTTATCATATATCCTTTTTCCTTTATGTACACCCCCAGTTCCTTTAGCTTTATCATATATCCTTTTTCCCTTTGTGTATACTCCCAGTTCCTTTAGCTTTATCATATATCCTTTTTCCCTTTATGTAAACTCCCAGTTCCTTTAGCTTTATCATATATCATTTTCCCTTTATGTACACCCCCAGTTCCTTTAGTTTTATCATATATCCTTTTTCCTTTATGTATACTCCCAGTTCCTCTAGCTTTATCATATATCCTTTTTCCCTTTGTGTATACTCCCAGTTCCTTTAGCTTTATCATATATCCTTTTTCCCTTTATGTAAACTCACAGTTCCTTTAGCTTTATCATATATCATTTTCGCTTTATGTATACTCCCAGTTCCTTTAGCTTTATCATATATCATTTTTTTGGTTTATGTATACTCCCAGTTCCTTTAGCTTTATCATATATCCTTTTTCCCTTTATGTAAACTCCCAGTTCCTTTAGCTTTATCATATATCATTTTTTTGGTTTATGTATACTCCCAGTTCCTTTAGCTTTATCATATATCATTTTTTTGGTTTATGTATACTCCCAGTTCCTTTAGCTTTATCATATATCCTTTTTCCCTTTATGTATACTCACAGTTCCTTTAGCTTTATCATATATCCTTTTTCCCTTTATGTAAACTCCCAGTTCCTTTAGCTTTATCATATATCATTTTTTTGGTTTATGTATACTCCCAGTTCCTTTAGCTTTATCATATATCCTTTTTCCCTTTATGTAAACTCCCAGTTCCTTTAGCTTTATCATATATCATTTTTTTGGTTTATGTATACTCCCAGTTCCTTTAGCTTTATCATATATCCTTTTTCCCTTTATGTAAACTCACAGTTCCTTTAGCTTTATCATATATCATTTTCCCTTTATGTATACTCCCAGTTCCTTTAGCTTTATCATATATCATTTTTTTGGTTTATGTATACTCACAGTTCCTTTAGCTTTATCATATATCCTTTTTCCCTTTATGTAAACTTCCAGTTCCTTTAGCTTTATCATATATCCTTTTTCCCTTTATGTATACTCCCAGTTCCTTTAGCTTTATCATATATCCTTTTTCCTTTATGTATACTCCCAGTTCCTTTAGCTTTATCATATATCCTTTTTCCCTTTGTGTATACTCCCAGTTCCTTTAGCTTTATCATATATCATTTTCCCTTTATGTATACTCCCAGTTCCTTTAGCTTTATCATATATCATTTTTTGGTTTATGTATACTCCCAGTTCCTTTAGCTTTATCATATATCCTTTTTCCCTTTGTGTATACTCCCAGTTCCTTTAGCTTTATCATATATCATTTTCCTTTATGTATACTCCCAGTTCCTTTAGCTTTATCATATATCATTTTTTGGTTTATGTATACTCCCAGTTCCTTTAGCTTTATCATATATCATTTTCCCTTTATGTAAACTCCCAGTTCCTTTAGCTTTATCATATATCATTTTTTTGGTTTATGTATACTCACAGTTCCTTTAGCTTTATAATATATCATTTTCCCAGTTCCTTTAGCTTTATCATATATCATTTTTTGGTTTATGTAAACTCCCAGTTCCTTTAGCTTTATCATATATCATTTTTTTGGTTTATGTATACTCACAGTTCCTTTAGCTTTATCATATATCATTTTTTTGGTTTATGTATACTCCCAGTTCCTTTAGCTTTATCATATATCCTTTTTCCCTTCATGTATACTCCCAGTTCCATTAGCTTTATCATATACCCTTTTTCCCTTTGTGTATACTCCCAGTTCCTTTAGCTTTATCATATATCCTTTTTCCCTTTATGTAAACTCCCAGTTCCTTTACCTTTATCATATATCATTTTTTGGTTTATGTATACTCCCAGTTCCTTTAGCTTTATCATATATCATTTTCCCTTTATGTAAACTCCCAGTTCCTTTAGCTTTATCATATATCATTTTTTTGGTTTATGTATACTCACAGTTCCTTTAGCTTTATCATATACCCTTTTTCCCTTTATGTATACTCCCAGTTCCTTTAGCTTTATCATATATCCTTTTTCCCTTTATGTAAACTCCCAGTTCCTTTAGCTTTATCATATATCATTTTTTTGGTTTATGTATACTCCCAGTTCCTTTAGCTTTATCATATATCATTTTTTTGGCTTATGTATACTCCCAGTTCCTTTAGCTTTATCATATATCCTTTTTCCCTTTATGTATACTCACAGTTCCTTTAGTTTTATCATATATCCTTTTTCCCTTTATGTATACTCCCAGTTCCTTTAGCTTTATCATATATCCTTTTTCCCTTTATGTATAATCCCAGTTCCTTTAGCTTTATCATATATAATTTTCCCTTCATGTATACTCCCAGTTCCTTTAGCTTTATTATATATCATTTTTTGGTTTATGTATACTCCCATTTCCTTTAGCTTTATCATATATCCTTTTTCCCTTTATGTATACTCACAGTTCCTTTAGCTTTATCATATATCCTTTTTCCCTTTATGTAAACTCCCAGTTCCTTTAGCTTTATCATATATCCTTTTTCCCTTTATGTAAACTCACAGTTCCTTTAGCTTTATCATATATCATTTTCCCTTTATGTATACTCCCAGTTCCTTTAGCTTTATCATATATCATTTTTTGGTTTATGTATACTCCCAGTTCCTTTAGCTTTATCATATATCCTTTTTCCCTTTATGTAAACTCCCAGTTCCTTTAGCTTTATCATATATCATTTTTTTGGTTTATGTATACTCACAGTTCCTTTAGCTTTATCATATATCCTTTTTCCCTTTATGTATACTCCCATTTCCTTTAGCTTTATCATATATCCTTTTTCCCTTTATGTATACTCCCAGTTCCTTTAGCTTTATCATATATCCTTTTTCCTTTATGTACACCCCCAGTTCCTTTAGCTTTATCATATATCCTTTTTCCCTTTGTGTATACTCCCAGTTCCTTTAGCTTTATCATATATCCTTTTTCCCTTTATGTATACTCCCAGTTACTTTAGCTTTATCATATATCCTTTTTCCCTTTATGTAAACTCCCAGTTCCTTTAGCTTTATCATATATCATTTTTTTGGTTTATGTATACTCACAGTTCCTTTAGTTTTATCATATATCCTTTTTCCCTTTATGTAAACTTCCAGTTCCTTTAGCTTTATCATATATCATTTTCCCTTTATGTATACTCACAGTTCCTTTAGCTTTATCATATATCATTTTCCCTTTATGTATACTCCCAGTTCCTTTAGCTTTATCATATATCCTTTTTCCCTTTATGTATACTCCCAGTTCCTTTAGCTTTATCATATATAATTTTCCCTTCATGTATACTCCCAGTTCCTTTAGCTTTATCATATATCATTTTTTGGTTTATGTATACTCCCAGTTCATTTAGCTTTATCATATATCATTTTTTTGGTTTATGTATACTCACAGTTCCTTTAGCTTTATCATATATCATTTTCCCTTTATGTAAACTTCCAGTTCCTTTAGCTTTATCTTATATCATTTTCCCTTTATGTAAACTCCCAGTTCCTTTAGCTTTATCATATATCATTTTTTTGGTTTATGTATACTCACAGTTCCTTTAGCTTTATCATATATCATTTTCCCTTTATGTAAACTTCCAGTTCCTTTAGCTTTATCATATATCCTTTTTCCCTTTATGTAAACTCCCAGTTCCTTTAGCTTTATCATATATCATTTTTTTGGTTTATGTATACTCCCAGTTCCTTTAGCTTTATCATATATCCTTTTTCCCTTTATGTAAACTCCCAGTTCCTTTAGCTTTATCATATATCATTTTTTTGGTTTATGTATACTCCCAGTTCCTTTAGCTTTATCATATATCCTTTTTCCCTTTATGTATACTCCCAGTTCCTTTAGTTTTATCATATATCCTTTTTCCCTTTATGTATACTCCCAGTTCCTTTAGCTTTATCATATATAATTTTCCCTTCATGTATACTCCCAGTTCCTTTAGCTTTATTATATATCATTTTTTGGTTTATGTAAACTCCCAGTTCCTTTAGCTTTATCATATATCATTTTTTGGTTTATGTATACTCCCATTTCCTTTAGCTTTATCATATATCCTTTTTCCCTTTATGTATACTCACAGTTCCTTTAGCTTTATCATATATCCTTTTTCCCTTTATGTAAACTCCCAGTTCCTTTAGCTTTATCATATATCATTTTTTGGTTTATGTATACTCCCATTTCCTTTAGCTTTATCATATATCCTTTTTCCCTTTATGTATACTCACAGTTCCTTTAGCTTTATCATATATCCTTTTTCCCTTTGTGTATACTCCCAGTTCCTTTAGCTTTATCATATATCCTTTTTCCCTTTATGTAAACTCACAGTTCCTTTAGCTTTATCATATATCATTTTCCCTTTATGTAAACTCCCAGTTCCTTTAGCTTTATTATATATCATTTTCCCTTTATGTATACTCCCAGTTCCTTTAGCTTTATCATATATCATTTTCCCTTTATGTAAACTCCCAGTTCCTTTAGCTTTATCATATATCATTTTCCCTTTATGTAAACTCCCAGTTCCTTTAGCTTTATCATATATCATTTTTTGGTTTATGTATACTCCCAGTTCCTTTAGCTTTATCATATATCATTTTCCCTTTGTGTATACTCCCAGTTCCTTTAGCTTTATCATATATCCTTTTTCCCTTTGTGTATACTCCCAGTTCCATTACCTTTATCATATATCCTTTTTCCCTTTGTGTATACTCCCAGTTCCTTTAGCTTTATCATATATCCTTTTTCCCTTTATGTAAACTCACAGTTCCTTTAGCTTTATTATATATCATTTTCCCTTTATGTAAACTCACAGTTCCTTTACCTTTATCATATATCCTTTTTCCCTTTGTGTATACTCCCAGTTCCATTACCTTTATCATATATCCTTTTTCCCTTTGTGTATACTCCCAGTTCCTTTAGCTTTATCATATATCCTTTTTCCCTTTATGTAAACTCACAGTTCCTTTAGCTTTATTATATATCATTTTCCCTTTATGTAAACTCACAGTTCCTTTACCTTTATCATATATCCTTTTTCCCTTTGTGTATACTCACAGTTCCTTTACCTTTATCATATATCCTTTTTCCCTTTGTGTATACTCCCAGTTCCTTTAGCTTTATCATATATCCTTTTTCCCTTTGTGTATACTCCCAGTTCCTTTAGCTTTATCATATATCATTTTCCCTTTATGTATACTCCCAGTTCCTTTAGCTTTATCATATATCATTTTCCCTTTATGTATACTCCCAGTTCCTTTAGCTTTATCATATATCCTTTTTCCCTTTGTGTATACTCCCAGTTCCATTACCTTTATCATATATCCTTTTTCCCTTTGTGTATACTCCCAGTTCCTTTAGCTTTATCATATATCCTTTTTCCCTTTGTGTATACTCCCAGTTCCTTTACCTTTATCATATATCCTTTTTCCCTTTATGTATACTCACAGTTCCTTTAGCTTTATCATATATAATTTTCCCTTCATGTATACTCCCAGTTCCTTTAGCTTTATTATATATCATTTTTTGGTTTATGTATACTCCCATTTCCTTTAGCTTTATCATATACCCTTTTTCCCTTTATGTATACTCCCAGTTCCTTTAGCTTTATCATATATCCTTTTTCCCTTTATGTATACTTCCAGTTCCTTTAGCTTTATCATATATCATTTTCCCTTTATGTATACTCCCAGTTCCTTTAGCTTTATCATATATAATTTTCCCTTCATGTATACTCCCAGTTCCTTTAGCTTTATTATATATCATTTTTTGGTTTATGTATACTTCCAGTTCCTTTAGCTTTATCATATATCATTTTCCCTTTGTGTATACTCCCAGTTCCTTTAGCTTTATCATATATCATTTTCCCTTTGTGTATTCTCCCAGTTCCTTTAGCTTTATCATATGTAATTTTCCCTTTATGTATACTCCCAGTTCCTTTAGCTTTATCATATATCCTTTTTCCCTTTGTGTATACTCCCAGTTCCTTTAGCTTTATCATATGTAATTTTCCCTTTATGTATACTCCCAGTTCCTTTAGTTTTATCATATATCATTTTTTGGTTTATGTATACTTCCAGTTCCTTTAGCTTTATCATATATCATTTTCCCTTTATGTATACTCACAGTTCCTTTAGCTTTATCATATATAATTTTCCCTTTATGTAAACTCCCAGTTCCTTTAGCTTTATCATATATCATTTTTTTGGTTTATGTATACTCCCATTTCCTTTAGCTTTATCATATATCATTTTCCCTTTGTGTATACTCCCAGTTCCTTTAGCTTTATCATATATCCTTTTTCCCTTTATGTATACTCCCAGTTCCTTTAGCTTTATCATATATCCTTTTTCCCTTTATGTATACTCCCAGTTCATTTAGTTTTATCATATATCCTTTTTCCCTTTATGTATACTCCCAGTTCCTTTAGCTTTATCATATATCCTTTTTCCTTTATGTATACTCCCAGTTCCTTTAGCTTTATCATATATCCTTTTTCCCTTTATGTATACTCACAGTTCCTTTAGCTTTATCATATATAATTTTCCCTTCATGTATACTCCCAGTTCCTTTAGCTTTATTATATATCATTTTTTGGTTTATGTATACTCCCAGTTCCTTTAGCTTTATCATATATCATTTTCCCTTTGTGTATACTCCCAGTTCCTTTAGCTTTATCATATGTAATTTTCCCTTTATGTATACTCCCAGTTCCTTTAGCTTTATCATATATCCTTTTTCCCTTTGTGTATACTCCCAGTTCCTTTAGCTTTATTATATATCATTTTTTGGTTTATGTATACTCCCAGTTCCTTTAGCTTTATCATATATCATTTTCCCTTTGTGTATACTCCCAGTTCCTTTAGCTTTATCATATGTAATTTTCCCTTTATGCATACTCCCAGTTCCTTTAGTTTTATCATATATCATTTTTTGGTTTATGTATACTTCCAGTTCCTTTAGCTTTATCATATATCATTTTCCCTTTATGTATACTCACAGTTCCTTTAGCTTTATCATATATAATTTTCCCTTTATGTAAACTCCCAGTTCCTTTAGCTTTATCATATATCATTTTTTTGGTTTATGTATACTCCCATTTCCTTTAGCTTTATCATATATCATTTTCCCTTTGTGTATACTCCCAGTTCCTTTAGCTTTATCATATATCCTTTTTCCCTTTATGTATACTCCCAGTTCCTTTAGCTTTATCATATATCATTTTTCCCTTTATGTATACTCCCAGTTCCTTTAGCTTTATCATATATCCTTTTTCCCTTTGTGTATACTCCCAGTTCATTTAGTTTTATCATATATCCTTTTTCCCTTTATGTATACTCCCAGTTCCTTTAGCTTTATCATATATCCTTTTTCCTTTATGTATACTCCCAGTTCCTTTAGCTTTATCATATATCCTTTTTCCCTTTATGTATACTCACAGTTCCTTTAGCTTTATCATATATAATTTTCCCTTCATGTATACTCCCAGTTCCTTTAGCTTTATTATATATCATTTTTTGGTTTATGTATACTCCCATTTCCTTTAGCTTTATCATATGTAATTTTCCCTTTATGTATACTCCAAGTTCCTTTACCTTTATCATATATCATTTTTTGGTTTATGTAAACTCCCAGTTCCTTTAGCTTTATCATATATCATTTTTTGGTTTATGTATACTTCCAGTTCCTTTAGCTTTATCATATATCATTTTCCCTTTATGTATACTCACAGTTCCTTTAGCTTTATCATATATCATTTTCCCTTTATGTAAACTCCCAGTTCCTTTAGCTTTATCATATATCATTTTTTTGGTTAATGTATACTCCCAGTTCCTTTAGCTTTATCATATATCATTTTCCCTTTATGTATACTCCCAGTTCCTTTAGCTTTATCATATATCCTTTTTCCCTTCATGTATACTCCCAGTTCCATTAGCTTTATCATATACCCTTTTTCCCTTTGTGTATACTCCCAGTTCCTTTAGCTTTATCATATATCCTTTTTCCCTTTGTGTATACTCCCAGTTCCTTTAGCTTTATCATATATCCTTTTTCCCTTTGTGTATACTCCCAGTTCCTTTAGCTTTATCATATATCCTTTTTCCCTTTATGTATACTCCCAGTTCCTTTAGCTTTATCATATATCCTTTTTCCCTTTGTGTATACTCCCAGTTCCTTTAGCTTTATCATATATCCTTTTTCCCTTTATGTATACTCCCAGTTACTTTAGCTTTATCATATATCCTTTTTCCCTTTATGTATACTCCCATTTCCTTTAGCTTTATCATATATCATTTTCCCTTTATGTATACTCCCAGTTACTTTAGTTTTATCATATATCATTTTCCCTTTATGTATACTCCCAGTTCCTTTAGCTTTATCATATATCCTTTTTCCCTTCATGTATACTCCCAGTTCCATTAGCTTTATCATATACCCTTTTTCCCTTTGTGTATACTCCCAGTTCCTTTAGCTTTATCATATATCCTTTTTCCCTTCATGTATACTCCCAGTTCCATTAGCTTTATCATATACCCTTTTTCCCTTTGTGTATACTCCCAGTTCCTTTAGCTTTATCATATATCCTTTTTCCCTTTGTGTATACTCCCAGTTACTTTAGATCCCTTTTCCCTCATTTCACTCGCTCCTTATGATATATTGAATGTTAATATGGTTAACAGTATAAAGAGAAACATGTTAAATATTCTTTCTTTAACTGTGGTCCTCATCATAGATGTCATGCCATTTTAGTCCACCTATCTTAGTGTTACTTCTAGACAGAAGTTTTCAAGGGTATTAAGTCATAAGTAATGATTTTATTGCTGCGGATGTAAATGATGAGGTTTGAATTTCTTATTGTTTTTTTCCTTGCAACAGTCTGTCCATCCATGCATTATACAAATTAGCTGTCCTGATGAAAGTTGGTATGGCACATAGGTGAGAAAGGCAGACCGCATTTTGATAGAGCCGAGTTATAATGAAATGGATCCCTAGATGGGATAATGGCCCAGGGTCCCCCAACAAAACCAGTATCCATTTACTTTCTTACCTTTTCCCAGTTACTATGAAATAATGTTCAAACTTCTCATTAGACACAGTATTCTGGTCTTCTTTCACAATGATCACAAAGATTTTGATTTAACATTTGCTTTAAATGTTAACAACAAAATCATTGAGGACCATCTACTAAACAAAAAAATCTTTACATTGAAAACAGACATTAACAACAAAATCATTGAGGACCATCTACTAAACAAACAAAAAAAATCTTTACATTGAAAACAGACTTTAGCAACAAAATCATTGAGGGCCATCTACTAAACAAAAAAATAAATCCTTACATTGAAAACAGACTTTAACAACAAAATCATTGAGAACCATCTACTAAACAAAAAAATCCTTACATTGAAAACAGACTTTAAGAACAAAATCAGTGAGGACCATCTACTAAACAAAAAAAAAATCCTCACATTGAAAACAGACTTTAACAACAAAATAATTGTGGACCATCTACTAAACAAAAAAAATCCTTACTTTCAAAACAGACTTTAACAACAAAATCGAGGACCATCTACTAAATCTTCACATTGAAAACAGACTTTAACAAAAAATCATTGAGGACCATCTACTAAGCAAAAAAAATCCTTACATTGAAAACAGACTTTAACAACAAAATCATTGAGGACCATCTACTAAACAAACAAAAAAAATCCTTACATTGAAAACAGACTTGACATGAGAAACTGTAAACTACTGTTCCCTTGATGCTAAGATTTGTATAAGATTCACTTGACAAGCCATTAAACTGAAGGAGACTAGATTTTTTTTTTATTCAAATTCCTGCCTGTCTGGACATGTACGTGTGCATATGTATGCAGCTACAAATTTTAAGTGGTCAGGCAAAAAAATCTCAAAATCTGAAGGGACAATTTCCCCTGGAAACATTTTAAAGCTGTTGAAGTGAAATGATGCATTCTAGTCATATGTAGCATAGTGGAAATGTCTTACTGAAGAAGGTAATTTTTACATAATTTTCTTGTACTTTCAAAGAAATGGAATTTACTTGGCTTTTGAATTTTGTCACATATACTTGAATATTTACTCTGAACACTTAACACTGGAATAATGACTTTTAAGTATATAAAAAAGTCAGTTTAGGAACTCTAACATCTCTGAGAGGAGGACAACAAAGACAGACATAGCACTCGACCGCTAAGTACAAGAAATCTAGACAAAACCAAAAATAATGGGGAGACGAAGGGCAAAAATAAGAGATATATTTTAATATTTTAATATTGCTCTTATAAACTTAGAAAGTTGTTGGAGTAGCAGCTTTTATATCAGCATGTATTTTCTGAGGACTATGAAGTCTGAAATTCAAATGTATGTTGTTAGTAGCTTAAAAATGATTTACCACAAAACTGCACATTTTTTGAGGAACAAACCACAACTATTAGGCCAAAATCTAGACATTTTCTGAAAATGTGGACAGTTGAAATGTATGAGAAGTAATATCCTTCCAATAGTGTCCTGTAATGTATTGTTAATGACGTGTTTACCAAACCAAACTATAACGGGGATCAGGAAAGGTCAGTATACATGCAGATTGGCCTATATCATCCCACAAACTATGAACTCCTATAATCAGTGATGTTTACTGGAACCAGTCCACAATGGGAATCAGAAACAGATGGTATGAACATGCATACTCACAGAAAATGCAGTACTTTTTTTAATATACTAAAAGTCTGTGAGTCTGGCATATGGCACAGAGTGAAGACTGTGAGATGTAGTTCTTGAGATACAAGGTTTGATACCCACATTTGCTTACTGTGTAACCTTCAACAGGTCACTTAACCAGACATTGTTCTCTGGTCAGCCCTGAAAAGAGATTGTTTGACCAATGGATCTAACTAGTTAACAAATGGGTATTATTACTAAGGTCAAACTGTTGCCATCAGTCCACCATGTGAACATACACACTCCTAAACCACTATATATGCAGATGTCCTGAAGACTTACTTCTATTACAGAAGTTTCGGATGTATGCTAAATTGCCATAAGCTCAGTAAAAACAGAACTTCAGTTTATGGGCATAACATGTAATACAGACCACCCTTTTTTATAATAAAGAAAACATACAGCATCACCATACCGTAGCTGTGGGGAGAGTTTACAATGAGGAAATATGTGCAATTAACAGTAGTGAAGCAACTCAGACTGAAAAAAATGATGAGGAGGGTATTCAGACTTGGAAACGTTTTAATAATGTGTGAGTACATTGCATTTGAAACAAATGCAGGATTTAAATAATTAAATATTTTGTTTATTTTACTATTACTGTGTGAGTGTGTTTGCATACATTTTATAACTGTATGGGTGCATGCGTGTCTGCACATTTTCCAAACCATAAACTGTTTCTAAGCATTAAAATCATACAGCTTAACACAAGAAATCTGGACAAAGTCAAAAATAATGAGGGCACAAAGGCATCAAAATAGGGACAGATTATAAACTTAGAAAATTGTTAGAATAGCAAGATTTGTATTAACATGCATTTTCCCAAGGTTATGAAGTCTGAAATTGAAAAGTATGTAATTATTTAGTGATTTAAAACCTCAATGATTTGCCAGGAAATGACATATTTTTTGAGGAGCAGACCAAAAATATAAGGTAAAATCTGGATATTCTGTAAAAATATGGACAGACGGGAGGTATGATTAAAATGCATAGTTGCAAGTGAATATAAAAAATATCTAGATGTAGAGGTGGTAAAGGATGTTGGGTCACTGAAACAGTGAGTATGCACTGAAATGAGTTACCGTATACAATGTTCAGCAGTTATCCGAATAGAATACAACACAAACTAAAAAGTAATAAATGTACTGCATAATAGGAAAATGTTTGTTAGACTTGTAAGGCGCAATTATATAGTACTGTTGGAAGGTCAAAATATTCTAAGAATGATTTGGATTTTTTATGTCTAGAATTGTGAATCACTTTTGACATTTAAAGGAAATATAATAGTGACATTTATATTCTGTAATATTATATATTCAAACACGCCATTAAAAATAAATAAGATGGCCTTGGGCCAGCTACGAGGCATTCTTTTCAAAAATAAACACTGTGGAAATGCTAGGTTCTTGCTGTGGTGTTTAAAGAGAAAAAGACATAAGAGCTTTTGTATTCATCATACTTAACTTCTGTCTGTATTATTTTCCAAAGCATCTGCTGTTCTCTTCCAGAAGTGTAGGTCGATGTATATATGCTTTTAACCTACTGTGTAATAGATCAGTGCAGAGATCATGAAAAGTGCCGTTCTGGATCTCAGCAGGTGCTATGTCTCTACATAGGGTTCTGTGCTGCAGTTTTAGAAACAGCTAATACCCAGAATAATGCACAGACTTAAATAAGATCAAAAGTTACTACAGCAAGTTAAGGCTCTAAGCTACCAAGGAGCTGTTCTATATATCCAAAGATACAAGGGTCAATTCCTTTCACCTCCATTTGCATACTGTCATACTCTGAGCAAGTAATTTAACCAGACAGTGCTGCCAGCTTCCCCTGAAAAGGAACACCTATGCACAGTGGGTTTATCGGTTTAACAAATTTATAAAATAAAATAAAATATAACATAGGAAACTAATTTATTTCAGCTATTCTAATCAATGAAGTGAAAAACAAAAATGATTGCTTTAATCTTAGCACCTAGTTCCAAGTTTGTTCTTCCTTCTACTGGATTACTTTGGTTTTATTAGTCAGCAGAGACAAAGGCAACATAATGGAGAGACAAAACCCAAAATCAGAACAATGTTTAAACCTTACCCTGACTCACTTAAAAAGTTAATAGAACAGGTTTTACATCATTATGAGGTTTTCTATGCAATATGAATATGACACTCTGGCATTACTAATTGGCATTACTCTTCAATGATCTGCCCCCAAAAAATCAAACATTTCACAAGAAATTGGGTAAAAATCTGAGGCAGAATCAGGGACAGTTGAGCAGTATACAGTTTTAGTCAAAGTATATGTATGTGTGTGTGCAGACTTGCATGCATTTCAAAATACTCAATTGTACAGCTTGCTAGCTTTAATTAGTCAATTGAGTAATGGATGTTTGACTATTTAAATAGAGTGTTAGCTTTTTACTGTTGTCTGATGAAGAGACTTTATGTTGTGAAAGCGCTCACCATTTTCTGTTTTTTGTTTTTTCTACTGATAAATGTTTATAGTGTGTTAGCTCGGTGCATTTTCTTCTATTTTGTTTGTTTTTTTCTGCACCTTGCTTTTACCCACGACCGTTTTTGTTTTTTTACATTGCATGCATTTCACTTTGTAACTTGCAAAAGCAACAAATGTACATCTGGTCTGACCTGCCGGTTGTTAGTACTTTAATTCCATACTTTATTTTATTTATTTTACATTTGTTGACCAGGATAGTCTGACTGGATACATGTCCATTTTCAGCGGAGGCCCGGGGAGAAAAGCTCCGTACAATCATACATGGAAAGTAACAAAGACAGAATATAACAGTGACAAAAGACCTAATCAGTCTCAAAATATCAAGTGAGTGAGAAAATACACAATATAGTGCAAAATACATTAAACCTTAACAGCAAATAAGATGTTTGTTCCCTAAACATAGTTAAGCACATCTTTATAAGTATAGGGCAAAAACTCAGGTATAGTTATACAGAGGATCATAAACAAATAGTTTTGCAACAAAATGTCCTAAGGTGAAAGAGCTACTATTGATATAATGGCTAGTCTGGGTTAGAACAAGGCAAAGCCAGTGCCGTTTAAAATATTGAGCTATTTTTTTTTTAATTGTAACAGAGAGTTCAGAGGTGAGGTTGGCAGGAAGGGAGTTCCATAATTTACCTACATGGTTGGAAAACAGACAGTCCCCAGACAAGTTGTTGGCTTTTAATGTTTGTGCTAGGAGTACATTAGATGATTGTAGTGCCCTGAAGTTACAGTAGGGAGTAATGAGGTTTCTGAGCCCTGGTATGTTTTCAGGATGATAGACTGTCTTATGAGCTACAGTCAGTTGGTTGACCCTGAGAAGGTTAGTTAATTCAAGCCACCCTAGTGAGTGTAAGTTAAGACAGTGGTGGGTTCTATAAGGTGTGGTGGTGGCAAATCTAGTGATGTTATTGTAGCACATAGCTAGTTTGTTAAGGTTGGCTTTACTTAAGTTTGTAAGTAGAGGGGAAGCATAGAGGAGGGTGGAGAGAAGATGGGTTTGGGCAATGACAATTTTTGTTGGTGGGGTTAGGAAAGATTTGACCCTATAGAGGGAGCCAAGTTTTTTATTGTCAGTTTTGATAGTTTGATTAATGTGAAGATCAAACATGAGGTTATTGCCAACTAATAGTCCTAGGAGTTTGGTTGATGGATCAGGAGAAATGATGGCCCCATTGTTGGATCTTACAGTGAATGCTGATATAGGCTGCCTACTATTTGGGGAGAATAGCAGTAATTTTGTTTTGTTTGGGTTTAATATAAGCCTCTTATTGAGGAGCCAGCTTTCTATTAGGTTAAAGGTGGTTTGGGTTTTTATTTGCAGGTCCTTAGGGGAAGAGGCTGAGCAAATTAGGATCGAGTCATCTGCATATTGAACACAGATTTCATTTGGGATGATCTTATTCAGGTCATTAATAAAGATTGAGAATAGAAGTGGTCCTAATATTGATCCCTGGGGAACGCCTATGATGATGGGTAGTAGGGTAGACAGTTTACCTTTCCATAAGACTGTCTGGTGTCTGTTATATACATATCTCATTAGTCTTATGGATGTGTTGCTCCTCAATTTGTTTCTGCAACTTCTGAACATAAGGGGGCTTCCTTATAGTTTAAAGAAACTCTGTGTTAGATTGATTGTGACCACAATTATCACTGTGCTGAATGGTGCTGACTGCCCTTTGATTTGTGACCCTGGTGACCTACTATAACCCTGGTGATTGACTGTGTGTGTATGTCTGTGTATGCGTGTGTGTGTTTTGTTATGGCAGCCTGATTTATAAGATCATAGGATTGTAGGAGAATAAAAGGCTAATGATTTTATATAATAATTTTGCTCCAATACTTTTTAAATACCAATGTTTTTATTTTTACGGTCCTACATAGGTTAAATCATAGGTTCATACTAAGCTAACTGCCCTTGTGAGCCATTTTAAGCCTAGCCAATTGTCCCTTGTGAGACTCAAACTCTGCACCTTGTGATTGCAAGGCAAACATCTTAACCATTAGGCCACCCTCCCAACATCACCACCTAATTTCCACAATCTAATTTTGTTCACGCACTCATCTGTTTCTATTATGTTATATTTTCTTTTCCTGTTTTCCAGTTTTCACTTCATTCCATACTTTTCCATACTTTTTCCACAAAGTTCTTTCCACACTGTTTCCTTTTTCTAGTGATCTTCTTTTTATAACCTAAAATAAATGCAAAGATGACAGAATATATTAACCTCAGTCTTCATTTGACTTTCCCATAATGTAATGTTTTACTTTTTATTAGGCTTAATGCAGAAATCTGTGGAATACTTAAGCAATAACCGATAAGTGGGTGTGGTATATTGAAGATTTACCCACAGTTGGCGTGCTTTGATCACAAGGGCGAAGCTATTGCTGTTATATAATGACATTGTTACTTTCTTTTCTTAAATAATGCCTTTGTATAATGACCCCGTGGTGTTCCTTTGGGGTGTTTCCACATTCCTCCACTTTCTTGATGTATTGGGCATGCATATGGGACTTATGTTCCCATGCTCACACAGTACATCAGTGCTTTGGAAAGCAAGCAATGGAGAAAGAAAGCACTTCATTGCTTTTTTTTTATTATTATTTTTGAAGAAAATAACCTGTAAAATCTGGACAGTTTAGAGGTACAAGAGAGACAGGTCAAAAATACAAGGACAATCAGGTACATTTCTTTAGTTTTGCAGAACATACATTTTTATATATTTTCTATGTATTTTCTCTGTCCTCTGTATGTATTTCTCAACCTCTTAGCTCAAGAAATGTGCAAAGCTTTAAATAAGGGGGGCTAAGGTCCCTATTATAAATAATGATCTTATAATCTTAGAAAGCTGTGGGAATAACAGGATTTTTGCTATTACTCATTGTCTTCCATAGCATATACTAATAGAAGAATGTCTGGTGGCCAGACTTTTTTCTCTTGGTATATACTCAATTTTATAATGACCACACTGGTTGGGCTGACCAATCAGCATGCACCTTTTTGAATACTAATGAATTACCATTGCATAATAAATGTTATTTCTGGTTCCACTGTGAAATGCCAACTTCCTTAAAATAGGCAAGCCGAAAGGACACACACACACACACACACACACACACTCACACACACACACACGCGCACACACACACACACACACACACACACACACACACACACACACACACACACACACACACACACACACACACAAAGCCCAAAGTACTGAAGGGTAAAAATATTGATTTTAAATGTTTTTTTGCAAGTCACTGGCACACCCATTCTGGTTCTTTCAGCCCATACACAGTTGCAGTGAGCTTAAATAAAGAAGCTACCACAAAGCCTGAAGCCTACTGCTATTTTAACTGATCAACTTGTACTTGAGGCAAATTTCTGAGACAAAATTAGAGACATTCCTAAACAAAAAGAAATGGATGAGAAGGTATACTAGGAAATTAGGCCTAAGGTGAACCCTTTTATGTTAAATTGCAATTAATGCCCTTAGGCGATACCGCAATTACATATCCCATTGCAACACAATACTTGTTTTAAATTTTGAAAATTTGTTTCTTTTTAATGTGTCTAAGACTGTGGGAGTTTTTTTTTTCAAAAGTTTGCTTATAGTGACAGGATACCTCTAACTAGCAAATTATTATTTTTTTTAGATATAATAACTAATTCATCTGAAGATTAGCTAAATGAATGTATACTGTGACAGCTGCACCTGGGTGATGGATTCCAATTGTGATGGCCCTTCTCTAGGTCAGTGATCAAGCAACATCAATCCTCACCACAGACACGAGTGGGGGAACATCCACTTTGAGAGAAATAGACAGACACAGTACTTTCAGATGCAGCTCTCTGCACCAAACATAATTTCCCTTAAGAGCACACAGGGAATACACTCCAGTCCTTTGGCCGGACTCCCCCCCACTCTCCAGTTCCCAAATAAGAATCCACACTGACCACTAAGGAGCTCTGTGTCCCTCTTCCAAGTAGCTGGCACACACATTCTTTGAGATTTGATTTTCACGCACACAGATGCGCGCGCACACACACACACACACACACACACACACACACACACACACACACACACACACACACACACACGCACACACACACACACGCATGCACACACACACGCATGTACACACACACACACAAACACACACACACACACACACACACACACACACACACACACACACACACACACACACACACACACACACACACCTGGGGAAGACTGGCACAGATTACCTGCTCTACCACCTCTGCCCAGGCTATTAAGTAGTTCCACTGCCATTAGCCAGCTACTCCAAGGCTCTTAACAGGGTATCTAATTACAGCAAGTGAAATTAATTCTAATAGAAATGGTAATGTTGACCAAACAGCAAGACATTCAGGAGCGTGATGCCACAAGTCACTAAATAAATATAAATACTCTCAAAGGTTAAATATTTCATAAAAAGGCCAGTCACAATGAAAAGTTTAAATCTATTTAATAATAAATAATAAAAGAGCATGAAAATACTGAATATCTATTTACAATAAACACCGAAATATTAAAAATAACACAGATGGAAAGATTCACACAGATACAGAAAAACAATACTTATCTAATCTCACTATATTTTCCTGACTGATCTAAAGAATTACTGTTTCCTACTTACTTAATAGAGAAAGGCATGATGATGTGGGTGAGTGGCCTTTCTTGCCAGGTTTCACAAAGAAACTGCCCTGAGACTTCTGTCTCATCTAGTATTAAAGCATCATTTCAGTGCTGGATTACAGAATGGCATCACATCTGGTCAGATGACTCTGTGGTTCCCACACTACATCCTTTACTAGAAGCTGAGCCAGGATCTTGCACATATGTATCACAATGCATGCACATAGAGCTTTGATAAGATGTGTTACAGTAAATGGAAGCTATAAAACCATTTCAACACTTCCACCCTTCCAATGTACCAGTTAGTTCTCCACTAAGGACAATACAGCAGGATTTCTAGTCCTTGTTTTCACATATATTGTATCTCTGGCTGTATTCAGACCTGTGAGATACAATCTTTATGGCTTATACCAAGTAATTTAATTTAATGTAATTTTTCAAAGTTAGCTGAGATTAACCTCTTTTCTTCCAGTATCCTCTGTTGTAATATATTAATTTCAACATTTATAATACAATCTGTCATACCGGTGTCTTTCTTTTCTCTCCAGCAGGACCCACTGTTGGTACATTTTTTAACACAAGCAACTTTACAAATACATTTTCAACACAGGCACCTGTACAAATCAGTTTAATATACAAATGACATAATTCTTTATAAAACTCCAGGTAGCTAGGCTGGTATATGTTGCACATCCACTGCCCTACTCCGCCTGGCATAGCTGGCACTATGTCACATCCTCATATCAGCAAAGGGCAAATGTCTGACTGTAAGTGATGTGGAGTGAAGAATAACTGAATTACAGATAACTAATGTTAGAACTCCAGCCAGTAGAGGTTACTCAGGCACAAGTGTTAATTTGTGCTAACAAGATAGTCAACTGCAAATCTTGTTAGTCTGTTATATAATTGTACAAGCTTGTGCTGCAAAGGAGGTGCAACTGCAGTGAGGTGATACAGGCAGTACAAAATATGAGTTTGGTATAGCCAGACTGCTGCCTTATGTAATGTACTAAGCCTTTGATCAGTTTTGATGACACCATTCCTCATATACATATACTGAATATCAGAAATACACTGGACAAGCTGCATTGACAGGTCATGTTAGATGAACTCAACTTATGTTGTTATTCTCTCACTTACTGCCTCTCATTCATCCGTGTCTATATCACGTTATCAAAAGTTTACTTAATCAAATCAATAAAGGTCGAACTTTATTGATCGATTAAGTAAAACATCGAATAACGTAAAAAAAAAAAACAAATTAAAAAAAAAAACTAAATGGCGTAGGCAGGGAAGCAAGCCCCCCCCTGCATCCCCCACACCCCTCCTACTTAAATATACCAACTCCAAGACAGCACTACATTGAGGTAAATGGAGATTTCCATTTACTTGCACGATGTTCTTCACTTTCGATATTGTCATGCTGACAATATCAGACTTGATATTGTCAGCGTACGACAATGTGAAGTAGACCCATTCATCCTACTCCCTCCTCTGTTTGCAGCTTTCTCACACTTCTTCTCCTTTCTACTTCTCTTTCCTCCACATGCTTCTCTCTCCATTTCTCTGTCTTTTCCCCATGGTATCCTTCCCTGCAGCTATTCTCACTTGCCTGTTCTAATGTCTTCATACCTCTCTAATGTCTTCATGCCTCTCTAATGTCTTCATACCTCTCTATGTAATGGCATGCTGCTATCCCTGTAGCATAAACCATCCCAGTCATTATGGCTGCATCTTATCCATAAAGCTCTGTTAAGCATAATTCCATTTTCCTTCTGTATTTTGACTTTGTAAACTGCTTTTCGAACCAAATGTTTTGTTCATTCTAATGTGATCATTTTCATCCAGGCTGTGCCTGCAAATGGTCCACTGAGCTCAGGGCACTACCCCAGTAAACAAATATAAATAAATAAATAAACAAGAAACAAAATAAATTGAGGCCAGTTCCTTGATTAATCTTTAATCTAATGCAGCAATGGTAAGTCTCAAATCAGCAAGGGTTGCTACTGTCACATCATAAAATAACATTTGTAGCAAGGGCTAAAAGACTGACTTTTTTACCAAAAAGTATTTATAGGATCATAGGATCATAGGAGGTTACTAGGCTATTGGCCCTGAGGCCCTTACAAGCCTAGCCAAGAGTTTAGCCCATGTTTAGACAAATCAGCACCCGATGCCCCTGTCCAGCAGGGACATGGGTGGAATCACAGGGGTTTATTTTCTGTATCCCATCCAGTTACCCAGGTTGTGCTTAAAAAGGAGTAGAAAGGTTCTTTGCTTGATGTGGAGACAAAGTCTTTTCCATAGATGGGGGAGTCTCTGGGACACAAGTCTGTCCCTCCAACAAGTCTTGTTGATGTAACAGACCAGGTTGATGCTTCACATGCGGGTTACTTGAGTGGAGCTTGACTTGCAAATATGCAGCAGTCCCATCAAGGTGGGGTCCGTGCTCACCTTGTATGCCAGACAGAGGTCACTTCTGAGGAGTCTGTATGAAACTGAGTAGAGGGATAGGGTTTCTAGCCTATCTGTATATGGTAAATGTTTGAGGTCCTGTTTTTTTCCTGGTGAGGAACCTCTGTGGTTTCTCCAACTGCTGCATGTGCTTTCAGAGGTACATGCCAAAAGGGCTGCATGTGCTTTGTGAGGTACATGCCAAAAGGGACATTGTACTCAGTAATGGCCCTTATAAGGGAAGAATACAGGAATGTTATGACCTCCTTGTCCCTGGATGAGATACCCTTACTTATGAGGTGAGCCATGTAGAAAGCTTTCGAAACAACTGAAGCAACATGGTGGTCAAAAGTCTGGTTGCTATCAACCTGAGTCCCCAAATCCCTCATGACTGATTGTGTGCTTAGGTCATTGTTATTAATGTGATAATTTGTGGGGATGTCGCTCTCCCCAAAGGGGATGATGATGCATTTTTTGGTATTCAGCTTGAGGCCATTTTTCTGGCACACGTCTATATCATATTATCGAAGATGCAAAATGTTGAACACTCAAAAGATCAAAAATTCCAAAACTTGAACTCCACATTGTGGGGGCTGCCCCCCACACCCCCTCTAAATATATATTCCAACTCCGAGATTGCACTACAGTGAAGATAGGACAAATATCCCAATCTTCACTGTACTGCAATCTCAAAAACAGAACTTTGAGTTTTCTGCACTTTTGTTGTTTTGATGTTTGACATTTTGGATTTGTGATAACATGATATAGATCCTTCTGGCACAAGTCATTTGTCTGAGTGAGATGCTTTTGGAGGATGTCCACATCATTAGGGGAACTGATGACAGCACCCAGCTTGCAGTCATCTGCAAACTTGGTCAGCCATAGCCCACTGGTTTTGGCCTGAACCTCAGAAAAGTATATCCCAAATAATAGAGGCCCCAAGACCGAACCCTGGGGTACGCCGCTTGTTACCGGTCTACTGCTTGAGGTGGCTTCTCCTATTTTGACTATGTGAATTCCATCAGTGAGCCAGTTTGCTACCCATGTGGTAACATATGGATTGATGCCTAGCTGAGAGAGTTTATCTATTATACCTGAGTGGGGAATAGTGTCAAAGGCTTTGGCCAGGTCAAGGTAGGCAGTGTGCATCTTCCTCTCATCCATGGCTTTGGTGACTGTCTCAAAGAAATCGACCAAATTTGGCAGACATGACCTCCCCTTGATGAAGCCAACCTTTGTGGGATTGAGTGTTTGGAGGTTGCAAATGTCCTTATTAATGAGGTCCATGATAATCCGTTCCATGGCCTTGCAGATAAGGCTAGTTAGGCTGATGGGTCTATAATTTACCAGATTAGTGGACTCTCCACCTTTGTGTAAAGGGATGACAGTGGCTGTCCTCCACTCAGTAGGGATGAAGCCAGTACTCAGGCTTTGATTGAATAGAGTGCCTATTGGTGCTGCAAATTTTTGCAAAATTGATTTTGTTTTGGTAGCATTAAGAAGTGTTAGCATGGGAGGTAAGCTTTGAACTTCCTTAGCAATTAGCTATATAATTCATGCAAAGTGCAAAGATAAGTGGAGAAACACAGAGCCCTGGGAATCTTTAGCATTTTATGGAAAAAGCAGAGATGACAACATTTCATATCACTGCTTGGGTCACTTTCACCAGACAGCGTGAGTACCATTTTGGTGGCACTGATAGCAAAATTGCATCATAGAGAATTGCAAATCAGCAGCACTGGTGCCACGGAGGCTCTAAAGTCATGCTAACTGACATGCTACAGCAATTATGTAACACTGTAACAATTGCTGCTGCATGCATTTCTTTATTATTTCTTAAAAGTGGTAAGAGCAAGGCCAAAATAGCTGTGTAGCATGAGCAAATGGCAACCTTTCTGTAGAGTAACACACATGCCCTTTCCTGAGGGAACAGTTAATGATTACAGATACAGGACAGAAATTAATATTAGTAGTAGCTGATATGTTCAGAAACTTAAGAGGAAGATTGTCCAAGCAACACATGTGGGTAAAGAATTCCCCACACAGTGCTTACACTGCACAGGTTAAGTACAGATTACTTCAAATAACCAAAATTCTACTTCCTCCCTGACCCTTTCCCCATCCAGACAGGCAAAGAAGTGATCAGATGCAGAATGTGGCAAGGCTTAATAACCATTCAAGCATGTTATAAATACTAAGGTGACAGGAAAGTTACAGTTGTGGTGTACCACACCGATCCACCAGCAAAAATCAGTCTGTTTTTGTTTAACTACAACAAAAATAATATAACTCTGCATCTTAATCTGTCCAGGTTACTGATAATGTGAGCAAAATAATGTTTTAAAAATGTTACAAAATGTTTCTCACTGTTAGCTCTCATCAACAGTATCACACTCATAATATAGTAAAATACATATGCAGCATTATGTAGGTTAAAGTAATCGATTCAGGCAAACTATGATTTATACAACATCTGCAAATCACTGTAAAAGCATATTACTGTCTGCCTTAGTTATCAGCTGGAATATAAAACTTTCACCTGCGT